>NC_083238.1:56900988-56905988 GCF_032191835.1 Heteronotia binoei
GGAGGATTGGCTCTATCAGGGGTTTGTGGCCTAAAATGCAAAGGAGTTCCTGCTACAAAAAAAAAGCTCTGAAGCAAATCACACACACACTCCCCAAATTAACACGATAGGCTTAAAAACGGGTAACTTTGCTTTGGATGGCACTGTAGGAATCTTTGCCTTCCATATACACATCTATATGCTTCCTCTTCTCCAGGGCTGCCCTAAAAGTGCCTTCTTGTTGGTACTGAAATCGCCATGGCATCACATAAAGTTGTATTGAGAAGAAGAATTAGTCTTAGTATCAATACCTCAATAAATCAAACTTTTTTTTTAAGATTAAGAGGAGAAAAAGTCTAACTTCAGTTGCACGAGATCAAAAAAGTAAATCCATTTCTTCTCCGCTATTGCCATAGCAACGCAGGTTTGCACAGAGATGCGGGGGGGGGGAGTGGATTTTTTTTTTTAATTAGTATTCTGGAATACTCTTAGCATTTGGGGCTAATATTTCAATGGATACCCCCCTGCACGCATACGCACACACATACACACCAGATTAACAATTAGGCCAAGTAGGCACTGGCCAATGGGACCCCATACCTTTGGGGCTGACCAACTTTAATAATAATAATAATAATAATAATAATAATAATAATAATAATAATAATAATAATAATAATAATAATAATAATAATAATAATAATAATAATAATAATAATTTTTAATTTATATCCTGCCCTCCCCTCTGGAGCAGGCTCAGGGCAGCTCACATAATATAAAATACAGTATACAATAGCACAATAATAAGACAAAATAAAATACCCCAATTTACAGTTAATAATAATAATAATAATAATAATAATAATAATAATATTTAATTCATATCCCGCCCTTCCTGCCGAAGCAGGCTCAGTTAAACATTATTCATCAGTTAAACAATAATTTAAAACCACAGATTAGTTTGGTGCTACTTTCCCCCCATTTCTCCCTGCCTGCGGCCCTCCCAGCCTGCACACCGAGCTGCTCTTTGCCCGACTCGCCTGGTGCGGCTGCTGCTGGCGTCATCGCCAAGTTTGCCTCTTTCTACCTCTCCCCTGCAGCTTTGTCAAAGGGGCTTTTGAGAAGATACCTGCAGGCTGCAGCGGGTGCCGTGGGCAGTGGGACGGGCACTCTGACTCTGAGATCATTTGCAAGGCTCCCCATCCCCTCTGATGTTTTTACTGCCTTGGGGCCTTCACAGGGTTTAATCTGGCAGTGATGCACACAAACTTAAACACACACAATGAAGTAAATATTCTGGTAAGACCTCGCCTGGAGTCTTGTGTTCAGTTTTGGCCACCACATTTGAAGAAGGCTATAGACAAACTGGAACGGGTCCAGAGGAGGGCAGCGAAGATGGTGAGGGGTCTGGAGACCAAGTCCTCTGAGGAAAGGTTGAAGGAGCTGGGCATGTTTAGCCTGGAGAGGAGGCGGCTGAGAGGTGACAGGATCACTGTCTTCAAGTCCTTGAAGGGCTGTACTATAGAGAATAGTGTGGAATTGTTTCTGTGGCCCCGGTTGAAATTAAATGGGTTGAAATTAAATCAAAAGAGCTTCCGGCTCAACATTAGGAAGAACTTCCTGACCATCAGAGCGGTTCCTCAGTGGAACGGGCTTCCTTGGGAGGTGGTGGGCTCTCCTTCCTTGGAGGTTTTTCAATAGAGGCTAGATGGCCATTTGACAGCAATGAGGATCCTGTGAATTTACGGGGGAGGTGTTTGTGAGTTTCCTGCATTGTGCAGGGGGTTGGACTAGATGACCCTAGAGGTCCCTTCCAACTCTATGATTCTATGAGAAGACATTGAGAGTCTGCGTGGTGTAGTGGTACGATTGCTAGGTCCCCCTCTCCCTCGCCAGACACTGGCATGCATAGAGTTGCCAGATCCAGGTTGGAAAACTAATGGAGATCTAGGAATGGAGCCTGGGGTACACTGTTATAGAGTCCACCCTCCATAGCATCCATTTTCTCCAGAGAAACTGATCTCTGTAGTCTGGAGAAGAGCTGGGGAAATCCCAGTGCCCACTTAGAGGCTATCATCCCCAGGGCTTTTTGCAGAAGGAGCTCCTTTGCATATTAGGCCACACACCCCTGATGTAGCCAATCCTCCTGGAGCTCACAGTAGGCCCTGTACTAAGAGCGCTGTTAGCTCTTGGAGGATTGGCTACATCAGGGGTGTATGGCCTAATATGTAAAGGAGCTCCTGCTAAAATTCCACCCCTGGGTCACATACCCCTGATGTAGCCAATTCTCCTGGAGCTCACAGTAGGCCCTTGTTAACTCTGGACGGAAGGAAGGAAGGAAGGAAGGAAGGAAGGAAGGAAGGAAGGAAGGAAGGAAGGAAGGAAGGAAGGAAGGAAGGAAGGAAGGAAGGAAGGAAGGAAGGAAGGAAGGAAGGAAGGAAGGAAGACAAATGGATGGGGGAATAGAGAGGTGGAAAGAAAGCAACTTTAACTTTAAATGCATCTCCAAGCTGCCAGTTTACACCAGGGCTTTCTTGTAGCAGGAATTCCTTTGCATATTAGGCCACGCCCCCCCGATGTAGCCAATCCTCCAAGAGCTTACAGTAGGCCCTGTAAGAAGAGCCCTGTAAGCTCTTGGAGGATTAGCTACATCTGGGGTGTGTGGCCTAATATGCAAAGGAGTTCCTGCTACAAAAAAAAAGGCCCTGGCCATTCCTATTGGTTAAGAGATCTGGACCCTAATCTGGTGCACTGAGTTTGATTCCTTGCTCCTTTCCACAACCCTGCTGGGTGACCTTGGGCCAGTCACGGTTCTCTTGAACCCTCTTAGACCTACCTGTCTCGCAGGGTGCCTGTTGTGAGGAGCGGAAGGCAAAGGCAAATGGAAGCCACTTTGAGACTCCTTTGAGCAGAAAAAAGTGAGACATAAAAGCCAACTCTCCTCCTCCTGCTCAGCTATCTGCCCACAAAAATACTACAATAAATAGAACACAACGACTGTATTCAAAACTCTACTAAAATGTATGCAACAATGTTGATTAGCGCTGATCAAATAATAATGCCCATATGATATTCAACAGGGCTTTTTTGTAGCAGGAACTCCTTTGCATATTAGGCCACACACCCCTGATGTAGCCAATCCTCCAAGAGCTTACAAGGCTTTTATTACAGGGCCTATTGTAAAATCTTGGAGGACTGGCTACATTAGGATGTATGTGACCTAATATTAGGGTTGCCAAGTCCCTGCTGTTCTGCCACACTGGGCCTGCAGTTTGGGAGAAGAAAATTGTACCGTATTGTACTCTAGTGTACCATAGAGTTTCCCCTCCGAAATGTCTAGAGCGTCCAGGAGAATCATAAAGTTTTCCCGAAAACTCCTAGAGGGGGTGCTATGCAGTGTCACCAGTGTAATGATGTCACTTCCGGGTGATGTCATCATGGCGGCGATGTCAGGGGAGGTTCCCCCCCCCCTGCCGGCCCTACCTAATATACAGCTCTACCTAATATGCAAAGGAGTTTCTGCTACAAACAAAACCATGGTTTTGTTTTTCAGTCGCACAGTTGAGTCCGACTCTTTGCAACCCCATGGACAAAGTCATGCTAGGCCCTCCTGACTTCCACCATTCTCCGAAGTCTGCTCAAATTCATGTTTGTTACATCAGTAATGCTGTCCAGCCATCTCATCTTTTGCTGTCCCCTTCTTCTTTTGCCTTCTGTTTTTCCTAGCATCAGGATCTTCTCCAGGGAGTGCTCCCTTCTCATTTGGTGGCCAAAGTATTTCAGCTTCAGCATCTGATCTTCCAGGGAATAGTCAGGGTTGATTTCCCTTAAGACTGACTGATTGGATCTTCTTCTAGTCCAAGGGACTCTCAAGAGTCTTCTCCAGCACTACAGCTCAAAAGCATCTATTCTTCTGCGCTTGGCCTTCCTTATGGTCCAGCTCTCACAGCCATACATTATTACTGGAATACCATCACTTTGACTATATGGACTTCTGTTGGCAGGGTGATGTCTCTACTTTTTATTATACTGCCCAGGTTCGTCATAGCTGTCCTCCCAAGGAGCAAACGTCTTTTAATTTCATGGCTGTTGTGAGCCCTGGTATGCAAAACAATTGAGCTACTCAGTAATAATTTGATAGCTGCTGTTATGGCTAAGTGTCCCAATCTTACAATGTCGATACATGAGAACAATAACGGGGCAGATTCCTACATTTTGATCAGGAGCGAAATCTTTACAAAATTCAAGACCTCAGAAACAAGAGTTTTGTGCACTTGATGGAACCGTGTTTAAATTTTAACGCTTCCCTCATGTCAGGGAACAAACTTTTTTTTTTTTTTCCCCCCAGAGTGAAAGGTTGGGCAGAGTGAATTCAAACAGAACTAGTTGAAAATTGCTTGGTATGGAAGACTGAACAGGCTGTGTTCCTTTATTCGTTGCTGAATTGGCTTCATACATCAATGAACTTTCCTTGGTGGTTTTCGCTAAATTTGAATACTACCCTCGAGAGCATACCTGTAACTTTGGAAATGGAATGTCACCCAGGAGGGTGTTTGTGATTTCTAAATAGGGGCTGTAATTAGAACAAACACGTCTGGAACATGGTGGAAAACAGAGGGTTGGAAGGATAGGGGAGGAACCGTTGACAACGTTTTCTTTCTATAGGGAAAGAGCTGCAAATTGAGATGGAGACGGGGCGCCCAGCCACTGCTTGCACATGATGCGGCGTTAAAACCGCCTAAACTGTGGGGCTATGCACAGGATAATGACTTTAGAAGATCTGGATTGCCATTGATTGGTGGGTCTGCCGCATTTTGAAGGTTTACGCATGGGATAGAGAAGGTAGAGAAAGAAGTCCTTTTTTCCCTTTCTCACAATACAAGAACTTGTGGACATTCAATGAAATTGCTGAGCAGTCAGGTTAGAATGGATAAAAGGAAGTCCTTCTTCACCCCAAAGGGTGATTAACATATGGAATTCACTGCCACAGGAGGTGGTGGCAGCTACAAGCATAGACTGCT
>NC_083238.1:56910988-56974324 GCF_032191835.1 Heteronotia binoei
ACAGGGCCTACTGTAAGCTCCAGGAGGATTGGCTACATCAGGGTGTGTGGCATAATATGCAAAGGAGTTCCTGCTACAAAAAAAAAGCCTATTTCTCATAGGCTTGCCTGCACCCAGGTCCCAGCGGGAGATCCCCCAGTTTGAAAGCTCCTCCCTTAAGGTTTTTTTGTACCAGGAACTCCTTTGCATATTAGGCCACACCCCCTGATGCAGTCAATCCTCCTGGAGCTACAGAGGCCACACCCCTCTTATGCAGCCAATCCTTTAAGAACTTACAGGGCTTATCCCCGGGCCGAAGGAGCCAAACTGAAAGTCACCAGAGAAAGGGCCTTCTCAATCGCAGCCCTCCACTGGTGGAATCAACTGCCAGAGGAAGTGAGGGCCTTGCGGAACCTTGCCCAGTTCCGCAAGACCTGCAAAACCACTCTCTTCTGGCTGGCTTTCAATTAACATGTAGTCTACATCCTTGAAGGAGTACCATCACCACTGGAAAAAAAATGCATAACATCAAGACTTTAGCACCAAACTAACTTTTGATCGCTTTTAATTCCAAATGAGCAATTTTATAAAATGTATAATTTCTAATATGTATTGCAGGGGTGTCCAAGGGTAGCTCTCCAGATGTCTTTTTACCTACAACTCCCATCAGCCCCAGCCAGCATGGCCAATGGCTGGGGCTGATGGGAGTTGTAGGCAAAAAACCATCTGGAGAGCTACCCTTGGCCACCCCTGATGTATTATTTTAACTGTTGGTAGTGATTTTATGCTGTGAGCCGCCCTGAGCCTGCTTTGGCGGAGAGGACGGGATGTAAATCCAATAAATAAATTCCTACAGGGCCTACTGAAAGCTCTGGAGGATTGGCTACATAAGAGGGGCATGGCCTAATATGCAAAGGAGCTCCTGCGACAAAGAAAGCCCTGCCCGGACAGCCACCTAGTCCCTTTCAACCTCAGAAGGCTTAGAAGACGCTTACAATGGTTTGTGTTTTGGAATGTGTGTGAAGAAAAAGAGAGAGTTTGTCGTGCCTGCCTCTGTGTAGCCACTCTGGACTTCCTGGGTGGTCTTCCATCCGAATGCTGACTGAGACTGACCCCGCTTTGCTTCTGAGGTCCGATGAGATTGGGTTAAACTGGGCCATCCAGATCAAAGCAATCATTAAGTGTCATTGACTTATGGTGACCCCTGTTGGGTTTTCAAAGGAAGAGGCATTCAGAGGTGGTTTGCCGTGGCCTGTCTCTGTGTAGCTACTCTGGACTTCCTTGGTGGTCCTCTGTCCAAGTACCTACCAGGGTTGACCCTGCTTAGATTGGGCTCACCTGGCCCATCTGGATCAGAGCAATAATTAAGTGCCGTTGACTTATGGCAACCCCCGTTGGATTTTCAAAGGAAGAGGTGGTTTGCCATGGCCTGTCTCTGTGTAGCTACTTTGGACTTCCTTGGTGGACCTCTGTCCAAGTACCTACTAGGGTTGACCCTGCTTAGATGGCCTGCCTCTGTGTAGCTACTCTGGACTTCCTTGGTGGTCCTCTGTCCAAGTACCTACCAGGGTTGACCCTGCTTAGATGGCCTGCCTCTGTGTAGCTACTCTGGACTTCTAGGTGGTCTCCCGTTCAAGTCCTAACCAAGGCTGACCCTGCTTTGCTTCTGAGATCTGAAGAGATCAGGCTAGCCCAGGATGGCCAAACTTGCTAACGTAAGAGCCACATAGAATAAGTGCCAGATGTCTGAGAGCCACAAGACATGAACAGCAGAAGTTCAGAGAGCTGCAAGACACGAACATCAGATGTTTGAGAGCTGCAAGACAGGAAGGAAAAGAGAGAGGGAAGCAAATGGATGGGAGAGGGGAAGGTAGAAAGAAAACAACTTTAGCTTCAAATGCATTCTCCAAGCTGCCAGCTGCTTGGCTTGGACAAGTGATTTAAAGAGAGAAATGCCTTTTGCAAGTCACCTGATGAGGTGGTGGGGGCGGCTTCAAGAGTCACACCATATGTGTGAAAGAGCCCCCAGTTTGGCCACCCCTGGGCTAGCCTGAGCCATCCGGGCAAGAGACATTTCAGAGGTGGTTTGCCATTGCCTACTTCTGCATTAGGGTTGCCAGGTCTGAGTCAAGGAATATCTGAGGACTGTGGGGTGGAGCACTTCCGGGGAAAATGTCTGCTGGAATTCCATTATTCCCTAAGGAGACCGATTCCCATACAGTATATTGAAGAAGGAGCAAGGATGAGACAACCACGATTAAGAACATAAGAACATAAGAGAAACCATGTTAGATCAGGCCAATGGCCATCCAGTCAACATTCTGTGTCACACAGCGGCCAAATATATATATATATATATATATATATATATATATATATATATATATATATATATATATATACTCACACACACACACACACACCTGTGGCTAATAGCCACTGATGGACCTCTGCTCCATATTTTTATCTAACCCCTTCTTGAAGGTGGCTATGCTTGTGGACGCCACCAACTCCTGTGGCAGTGAATTCCACATGTTAATCACCCTTTGGGTGAAGAAGTACTTCCTTTTATCCGTTTTAACCTGTCTGCTCAGCAATTTCATCGAATGCCCACGAGTTCTTGTATTGTGAGAAAGGGAGAAAAGTACTTCTTTCTCTACTTTCTCCATCCCATGCATTATCTTGTAACACTTCTATCATGTCACCCCTCAGTCGACGTTTCTCCAAGCTAAAGAGCCCTAAGCGTTTCAACCTTTCTTCATAGGGAAGGTGTTCCAGCCCTTTAATCATTTTAGTGCCCTTTTCTGAACTTTCTCCAATGCTATAATATCCTTTTTGAGGTGCGGCGACCAGAACTGCACACAGTACTCCAAATGAGACCGCACCATCGATTTATACAGAGGCATTATGATACTGACTGATTTGTTTTCAATTCCCTTCCTAATAATTCCCAGCATGCGTTGGCCTTTTTTATTGCAAATGCACACTGTCTTGACATTTTCAGTGAATTATCTACCATGACCCCAAGATCTCTCTCTTGGTCTGTCTCTGCCAGTTCACACCCCATCAACTTGTATTTGTAGCTGGGATTTCTTGGCCCCAATGTGCATTACTTTGCACTTGGCCACATTGAACCGCATCTGCCACGTTGACGCCCACTCACCCAGCCTCAACAGATCCCTTTGGAGTTCCTCACAATCCTCTCTGGTTCTCACCACCCTGAACAATTAGTGTCATCCGCAAATTTGGCCACTTCACTGCTCACTCCCAACTCTAAATCATTATGAACAAGTTAAAGAGGATGGGACCCAGTACCGAGCCCTGCGGCACCCCACTGCTTACCGTCCTCCACTGCGAAGACTGCCCATTTATACTCACTCTCTGCTTCCTATTACTCAGCCAGTTTTTGATCCACAAGAGGACCTGTCCTTTTACTCCATGACTCTCAAGCTTTCTAAGGAGCCTTTGATGAGGAACTTTATCAAAAGCTTTCTGGAAGTCAAGGTAAACAACATCTATCGGGTCTCCTTTGTCCACATGTTTGTTCACCCCCTCAAAGAAATGTAACAGGTTAGTGAGGCAAGATCTTCCCTTGCAGAACCCATGCTGAGTCTTCCTCAATAACCCGTGTTCATCAATGTGCCTACTCATTCTGTCCTTGAAAATGGTTTCTACCAACTTTCCCGGTATTGAAGTCAGACTGACTGGCCTGTAATTTCCCGGATCTCCTCTGGAACCCTTTTTAAAGATGGGGGTGACATTTGCTACCTTCCAGTCCTCAGGAACGGAGGCAGATTTCAATGAAAGATTACAGATTTTTGTTAGAAGATCCACAAGTTCAACTTTGAGTTCTTTCAGAACTCTCGGATGTATGCCATCCGGACCCGGTGGACTTATTAGTTTTTAATTTGTCTATCAGTTGTAGACCTCCTCTTTTGTCACCTCAATCTGACTCAGGTCTTTCAACACCCCTTCCAATATTAGTGGTTCTGGGGCGGGCAAACACTTCTCATCTTCCACGGTGAAGACTGAGGCAAAAAAATGCGTTCAGCTTCTCAGCCATTTCCCCATCCTCCTTCAGTAATCCTTTTACCCCATGGTCATCCAAGGGCCCCACTGCTTCCCTGGCTGGTTTCCTACTTCTAATATATTTGAAGAAATTTTTATTGTTGGTCTTTATGTTTTTTGCAATATGCTCCTCATAGTCCCTTTTTGCCTGCCTGATCACAGTCTTGCATTTGATTTGCACTGCCTGTGTTCCCTTTTATTAATCTCACTTGGACTGGTTTTCCACCGCTTAAAGGAGTCCTTCTTACCTTTTACAGCTTCCATTACTTTGTTTGTTAACCATGCTGGCCTCTTCTTATACCTGTTTGTGCCTTTCCTAACTTGTGGTATGTATTTTATCTGAGCTTCTAGGATTATAGTTTTAAATAGTCTCCAAGCTTCCCCAAGGGTTTTGACCGTATTTACCGTATTTGACCGTATTTATCCAAATGAAGTTCTGGCTGTCACATTTAAAGGAACAGCATTTGTTTTTAAATACCTTCCCTCCACTGGAAATAATGAAGGATAGGGGCACCATTGGGAGTATTGAAGGACAGAACCTTCTTCAGGGGCTCATAGAATATGGGGGTTATTTTGAAGAGAGGCATCGGATGCTATGATGAAGAAGATAGAAGAAGTAGAAGAAGAAGAAGAAGAAGATGACATTGGATTTATATCCTGCCCTCCACTCCAAAGAGTCTCAGAGCAGCTCACAATCCCCTTTACCTTCCTCCCCCACAACAGACACTCTGTGAGGTGGGTGGGTCTGAGAGGGCTCTCACAAAAGCTGCCCTTTCAAGGACAACCTCTGCCAGAGCTCTGGCTGACCCAAGGCCATTCCAGCAGCTGCAAGTGGAGGAGTGGGGAATCCAACCCCGTTCTCCCAGATAAGCAGCTGCAAGTGGAGGAGTGGGGGAATCCAACCCCGTTCTCCCAGATAAGAGTCCGCACACTTAACCACTACACCAAACTGAAAATCTGGTGCCTCTACCTAAAAACAACAACAACAACAAATCTCCAGATACCCGCAGATCAATTCTTCAATATACTCTATGAGAATCGGTCTCCTTAGGGAATAACGGAATTCCCAGCAGACATTTTCCCCACACACACGCTTTCTGATAGTAGGGGGGTGGGTCCCAAACCAGGGAATCCCCTACCCCAAACTGAGGATTGGCAAGCCCACTCTGCATAGCAGCCAGGACTTCCGTGGTGGGCTCCCACCCAAATACCGACCAAGGCTGAGCCAGTTTGGTGTAGTGGTTAAGTGCATTGACTCTTATCTGGGAGAACCGAGTTTGATTCCCCACTCCTCCACTGGCAGCTGCTGGGATGGCCTTGGGTCAGCCGGAGCTCTCGCAGGAGTTGTTCTTGAAAGGGCAGTTGCTGCGAGAACTCTCTCAGCTCCAACTACTCACCGGGTGTCTGTTGTGGGGGAGGAAGGTCAAGGAGATTGTGAGCCACTCTGATACGCTGAGATTTGGAGTGGAGGGTGGGATTGTAATGGAACATGCAGAAGACCGTTGTAATCTGAGGAGATAGTGGTGATCTACGCATTCCAGACCTGTGTATGCAGCATTAAGCTACAAAAGGGTTAATTTACTTAACCAAAGAATTACGTTTACTTTAACTGCTGCTATACATTAGGAAGGGAATTGAAAACAAATCAGCCAGTATCATAATGCCCCCTGTATAAATCGATTGTGCGGTCTTATTTGAAATACTGTGTACAATTCTAGTCACTTTTGAAATACTGTGTACAATTCTAGTCACTGCACCTCAAAAAGGATATTATAGCATTGGAAAAAGTGCAGAAAAGGGCAACTAGAATGATTAAAAGTCTGGAACACTTTCCCTATGAAGAAAGGTTAAAATGCTTGGGGCTCTTTAGCTTGGAGAAACGTTGACTGCGGGGTGACATGAGAGAGGTTGACAAGATGATAGATGGGATGGAGAAAGTAGAGAAAGAAAGACTTTTCTCCCTTTCTCACAATACAAGAACTTGTGGGCATTAAATGAAATTGCTGAGCAGTCGGGTTAAAACGGATAAAAGGAAGTACTTCTTCACCCAAAGGGTGATTAACATGTGGAATTCACTACCACAGGAGG
Organism: Heteronotia binoei; assembly: GCF_032191835.1. Taxonomy (NCBI): domain Eukaryota; kingdom Metazoa; phylum Chordata; class Lepidosauria; order Squamata; family Gekkonidae; genus Heteronotia; species Heteronotia binoei. The sequence continues at coordinate 56,917,124 of NC_083238.1, forward strand.
TGGTGGCGGCTACAAGCATAGCCAGCTTTAAGAGGGGATTGGATAAAAATATGGAGCAGAGGTCCATCAGTGGCTATTAGCCACAGTGTATGTGTGTGTGTGTATATATATGTGTGTGTGTGTGTATGTATATGTGTGTGTCTGTGTGTGTATACACACACATATTGGCCACTGTGTGACACAGAGTGTTGGACTGGATGGGCCATTGGCCTGATCCAACATGGCTTCTCTTCTGTTCTTATGCCAGCCCTGTAAATCAGCCTTAGCTGAGACTGATAAGGGTAGGGTTAAATTAAGCCTAAGTGAGCTAAGTAGGTTGCTGTTCTGCCCTGCCCTGCAGAATAGCCGAAGAAGCTGTTGTTTGGTGAACAGACGGGTGCGGTGAAGACGGAGTCCCTCAGCCACAACAACCAGCCTTCTTGGAAGTATCTTTGTATTGGAACTTTGGTTTCATGCTGTTGCCTTTAAGTTAGCGTTATAAAACTGTTTTCTGTTCTTAAATTAGTGAATAAACTGCCTTCTGTTGACAAACTCCATTGATCTGAAATCAATTCAAGAACATGAACATTACAGGGATATAAATCCAATTCCTCCTCCTCCTCCTCCTCCTCCTCCTCCTCCTCCTCCTCCTCCTTCTTCTTCTTCTTCTTCTTCTTCTTCTTCTTCTTCTTCTTCTTCTTCTTCTTCTTCTTCTTCTTCTCTTCTGAGACCTGATGAAATTGGGCTAGCCTGGACTACCCAGATCGACACAGGACCACAACTGCTTGGCATGAACAAAAGCAGCTAATTCATCCGCTCATGCTCCAAACACAGCATGTCTGCTATCGAATGCCTTCGTGGTGAAATTCTCAGAATCCCTATTTTCTGGGCACGAATTCCAAAATGAGCCTTAAGGAATCTGATCCATCTTTGTCAGCCAATTGTGATTACTCCGAAAGCCATCTCAAGGGTGCACCATTCCGTGTTCCTTGTGCCCACCAAAGTTTCCGAAAGAATTTGCAAGCCCTGCTGACGAGGCGGGAAAACTTGCTGTGCGTGCAAATAGACGACGTCCCCCTGTTAGGTATGGCAAATCATGAATATCCGTTTGATCCTAGTTATTTTTATGGCAAATCTTTCGGTGTTGTTTTACATTACGTTTGGCTGTTTCTCCAAGCCGTATCTTATCGAGACAAACACTGTCTGGGGAGCTATAAGGAGAACAGTAAAAATGGGGAAAGGCATTAATCTTCGAAGAAATAATTCAGATTAATCATTGCCAGTGCAAGCCATTCAAAAGGAAGGGCTTTGGAATCCTTTCGGCTCCAACGGACAAGGTTTGAGAAAGCACCGCTTGCCAAAATCTTCACTGGGGTTTCAGAGGGCTCGCTTCTGACCTTTGGCCTTGAATACAAGGAAGCTGGAACCAATGTCAATTTCAGATCAAAGCCAAGCCACAATTCTACGATCAAGCAGGGAGACCTGAGTGCATAACTCTCCTTCAGTGTTCATTGGTCCCTAAGACCAAGAATTCCCTGGAAAGTGCTCTAACTAACTAAGTTAAACACAGCTTCTCCATGCTGTAGCAGGTTCCTCAGAGCATGTGCAGAGTTCCATGTAGCAACAAGAGGTCGGAGAGTTAACTTCTACCCAACCTCCTGTGGAACATGCACAGAAAACACTGAAGTTGCCTTCCAATGAATCAGAATATCATTCCATCAAGGTCAGTTTTGTCTTCTCAGAATGGCAGCAGCTCTCCAGGGTCTCAGGCAGAGGTCTTTCCCATCATCTCCTCCCTGGTCCTTTCAACTGGAGAAGCCAGGATCTCAAGATAACAGTTGAAATAGAAATCAAAACCAAAACGCCCCTTTTGAGAGTGAGAGAGAGAGAGAGAGAGAGAGAGAGAGAGAGAGATGGATGCAGGGCTTTTTTGTAGCAGGAATGTCTTTGCATATTAGGCTGCACCCCCCCTCCAATGTAACCAATCCTCCAAGAGCCTACAAGAGGCCCTGTACTAAGAGCCCTGGAAGTTCTAGGAGGATTGGATACATCAGAGGAGTGTGGCCTAATATGCAAAGAAGTTCCTGCTACAAAAAAGCCCTTGACAGATGATAGATAGATAGATAGATAGATAGATAGATAGATAGATAGATAGATAGATAGATAGATAGATAGATAGATAGATAGATAGATAGATAGATAGATAGATAGATAGATAGATATGTGTTTAAAAACCTTCAGGGCTTTTTCTGGGGGCGTTTTCGCACTTACCTTAAGCCGGAGCAACGTCCCTCTTCACTGCGCAGCTTCTGCACGGTTTTTGCATTCATTGCTCCGGAGCACCTGGAAGAGCCGCAAAGTCCAAAAACCGGTTTACATTTGCGCCTCAAAAGCCGCGGGACTTTGTGGCTCTTCCAGGTGCTCCGGAGCAATTAGTGCGAAAACCGTAGAAGTGTAGTTTTTTTTTTTTAAGTAGCTATTTTAAAATGCTGTCACCCGGATCTGGTATTCCTTTAAGGTCTCCCTTCCAAGAACTTGCCGGGGTTGGCCCTGCTTAGCTTTTGAGATCTGAAGAGGTCAGGCCAGTGTCAAGCCCCCCCCCCCCCCTCCGCAATTCACTCAATAAACAGTCCATTTATTTCAAAAGGCTTCAGGCAGGTAACCCATCCCGAACGAAGTCCGAGGTAGAACTGGCATGAATCGGCAGGAAGGCAATATGAAATGATCACAATGAGCAATGCAAGAATGCTAGCAAGCCCCCTCCCCAAATTTCTCACAATAGGTTTACTGTACTTTGCTTTGAGAACGATATTCAACATTTGTTCCCAAGGCTATGAACGAGATACACATTGTTACAGCTAAGGCAGTACCATATATCTAAACGGCAGGTGCAAAAGAGTTGCTCAAGGCTGGGGAAGCGAGAGATGGAGAAGAGAAGACATTCCAGAGAAGAAGCATTTCCACTAGTAGTAAAATTTTCAGTTTTAATCCTATTTAACCCTATTGGAGTTGCTTTCTTTCCACGTCTTTCTAACCCACTTGACAGCCAACCTGGGCTATCCAAATCAGGGCACCAAAGCATCCTCTTTCATAGCTAGTGTGGTGTAGGGGTTAGACTGTCGAACTAAAATCTGAGAGACCAGATTTGAATCCCCACTCTGCCATGGAACATAAGAACGTAAGAGAAGCCGTGTTAGATCAGGCCAGTGGCCCATCAAGTCCAACACTCTGTGTTACATAAGAACATAAGAGAAGCCCTGTTGGATCAGGCCAGTGGCCCATCCAGTCCAACACTCTGTGTCATAAGAACATAAGAGAAGCCATGTTTGAACAGGCCAGTGGCCCATCCAGTCCAACACCCTGTGTCAAGCAGTGGCCAAAAACCCCAAGTGCTATCAGGAGATCCACTAGTGGACCCTTCCACTGTGCCCCCCAAGCACCAAGAATACAGAGCATCACTGCTCCAGACAGAGAGTTCCAACAATATGCTGTGGCTAATAGCCACTGATGGACCTCTGCTCCATATGCTTATCCAGTCCCCTCTTGAAGCTGACTATGCTTGTAGCCACCACCACCTCCTGTGGCAGTGAATTCCACGTATTAATTGCACTTTGGGTGAAGAAGGACTCCCTTTTATCCATTCTAACCCGACTGTTCAGCAATTTCATTGAGTGCCCACAAGTTCTTGTATTGTGAGAAAGGGAGAAAAGGACTTCTTTCTCTACCTTCCCTATCCCATGCATAATCTTATGTCACCCCCGCACCTCTCTCATGTCACCCCCGCAGTCGACGTTTCTCCAAGCTAAAGAGCCCCAAGCATTTTAACCTTTCTTCATAGAGGCTTGCCTGGTGACCTTGAGCCACTCATACACTATTAGCCTACCTCACAGGGCTGTTGTGAGGACAGGAGAATGATGCAAGTGCCTCACTGGTGTTGCACACACCAGCAGTGCCAAAAGTTGAGTCCCCCGCCCAGTTTAAGAGATGCAACAGCCAGAGGACCAAGTGGGTTGATCCCTTTATTGCCACCGGTGACAGGAGGAAGATCAACTCTCTCTCTCTTTCTGTACCGACATCCTTCCTGCGTTTTCCCTCCAAGCCATCTTTACAAAGCTGTAACATTTATCCCATTTTGATAACAAAGAGCGGCCTGAGGATTGGTTACAAAGTTCTCGCTTTTAGCCTGTTAGCTCAAGAAATCTATGGCCGTACGACGTTGGGGGTGTGGCCCTCTCTGTTGCTTTGAGATCTAACAACAGATTACTCATGACTTCTGATGTTCCATTGATCCCTTTTACCACTAGGCAAGCTAACCCATTTATATGCCCTCCATTTACTGAAACTGAAGTATAAATGAAGTAAACAACAAATGTTTAGTGTTTGGACCACCATTGGTGCCCTATTTAGCTGGTGGGAGGGGGGAACTTCCATAGGGCATGACTTAAATTACAGCCGTCACCCTCGTATTTATGGTTATGAATTTTTCTGTTTGCTAAAATGGAAGGACTCAGCTAAACGCTGCAAAAATGTCATATGAATATTACAGGAAGTTATTATGGCTTATTCAATCATTAATAAGCGAATGTTTCATTGCTCCAATTAACAGGAGGTTTCAGCTTGTATGTGGTGATAATGAACCCTTTTAAAAGACCTGGACAAAGCAGAAACTTCCCTCTGGCATTCTCTCTTCCCATGTCATGGACTTTCTCTCAAGTATCCAGACGTTCCCAGGAGGATCATAGAAACGTCGTCTCTCTCTCTCTTCCCTAGACTTCGGGCAACACTGTCCTTCAGTTATCTGTTATTATGCCCAGTTATGTGACTTCATGTTTGATTTAGCCTTCATTGTCCCACGTTTATCTATTCTTAGGTTTGCATCTATTGGTTTCCCTTATATTGCTTTCTTGCTCTGTTGTCTTCTTCTTGCTGGGTTGGGTGAATCGTTGAGTTCTAGACAAGCCAGTCTCCAGGTAGGACTTTGGGATCATCCCAGAGTCTAGCTTACCATAAGAGCCATATAGAATAAATGCCAGATGTTCAAGAGCCACAAGACATGAATGTCAGAGGAAGGAAGGAAGGAAGGAAGGAAGGAAGGAAGGAAGGAAGGAAGGAAGGAAGGAAGGAAGGAAGGAAGGAAGGAAGGAAGGAAGGAAGGAGGGGGGGGAGGGGGAGGGAGGGGGGGAGGGGGGAGGGAGGAAGGAAGGAAGGAAGGAAGGAAGGAAGGAAGGAAGGAAGGAAGGAAGGAAGGAAGGAAGGAAGGAAGGAAGGAAGGAGGGAGGGAGGGTGGAGGGAGGGTGGAGGAAGGAAGGAAGGAGGGAGGGAGGGGGGAGGGAGGAAGGAAGGAAGGAAGGAGAGAGGGAGAGAAGGAGAGAGGGAGGGAAATAGATGGAGGAGGGAGGAGACGTGGAAAGAAAGCAACTTTAATTTTAAATGCATTTCCAAAGCTGCCATCTGACTTGGGTTGAATAAGTGATTTAAACAGAGAAATGCTTTCTCCAAGCCAGCGATGGTGCGGTGGGGGCTTCAAGAGCCACATGATGTGTGTGGAAGAGCCACATGTGACTCCTGAGCCACAGTTTGGCCACCCCCCTGCTCTTGCTCATCTCCAGACTCCAGAAATCAGTCCCTCTAGGGGAAAAATGGATACTTTGAAGGGTGAGCTCTATGATCTCGTGTGCTGCTGCGGCTGCTGACCTCCACAGGCTTCATTGCCGAATTTACAGGACTTTTCCAGCCTGGATCTGGCAGCCCTAAAGTTCTGGTGTCTCTTTCGTTCAGGGTCCACATAAATAACCGAGGCCTCTATCCAAAGACTGAGCAATCCAAACTTTCCACAAAGATGATGGACAAAAATGGCCATAAAGTTGCTTCCCACCAATCCCCCAACCCTCCCGGGTTGCCAGGTCAAACTCAGAAAATATCTATGGCCAGGGGCGGAATTCTAGCAGGAGCTCCTTTGCGTATTAGGCCACACACCCCTGTTGTAGCCAATCCTCCAAGAGTTTTACAAGGCTCTTTTTTGGAAGCTCTTGGAGGATTGGCCACATCAGGAGATGTGGCCTAATATGCATAGGAGCTCCTGTTAGAATTCCACCCCTGTCCATAGATATTTTCTGAGTTTGACCTGGCAACCCGGGGGGTGGGGGGGTGGGAAGCAAAGTCTAGGGACTTTGGAGGTGAAGTCAAGAGACTTTGAATCCTAGTGGGCCACCAATGACGTGACGTCGCTTCCAGTTTGGTGTCAGAAGTGCTGTCATACAGCGGCCTGCACTCCTGTTTTCCCTCATTCGCTCCCTGCTGGCTTTTGAAGAGCTGGCTATGCTGGGAAGACTCTCATGAGGCTCTTTGCTAGGACATTTCGGTCCTACACTCCAGGGAGGGAGCAGGTACACTGAAATTGTGCCCCCGGTTTCTGAACTTGGAACTATGCAATCATACTTGTACAAAAAGAAACATATTTTCTGCAGGAATGAATACTTTTGTTTTGGGAACAATTCCTTGCAGTTTCCAGTAGCCAAGTTTTGCAAAACTTCTCTGTGCAACTAATAAAATAATACAAAAGAAAAGGGCACCAAATAACGGTAAAAGATAATAGACGATAAATCCACCCATCCCTTGCTTAGTGGATTCCCCCCCACCACCTTATTCCCCCTATGTACCAAATGCTTCTTTTTCCGACTCATTTGAGCATATTCATATTCCTTTGTAGTCTTACAGAGAGAGATGATGAAGAATATAAAAGAGATTAGAGACGCTAACACACTGACTTGAAAGGAAAAAAATAGGACTATAAATAAAAAACACATGAATTTGCAATGAAAACGCATTTCGAGCAATCACATTCCGTGCCAACGGCGCACTGCAGAATGTTTAAGAGCATCTGTAATTATTAGTGTGCTTTGTGTACATATTTTCCAATTACTACATAAGCCAAAGCAGATGGAGATAAAGTTTATTTTAAAGATTTGTCTTTTTTAAAATCGGATGGGCTTTCAGTTCCGGAGTCCGCTCTTGTGCAGTGCCTATATTTGTTGGATTATCGCTTCGCGAAGGGAGCTGGCAAGTTCCAGCTTTGCACTTCGTTGCGCACTGCATTTCAGGACCTGAATTTACGACTCAGCGCGGCTTGCGTGCTCCGGGGAACCACAGGTAACCGCTGCCACTTCAGAGAGGCTGGACCTTCCGGGGAGCCAATGGGTGTTTAGGTTGCGAATATTCAACCGCCTGGATTGGCCAGGACTTGGGGGAGAGGTCGATCCAGGTGCAACCTTATAACTGAGGACTCGGCCCCTCCGTGTTGTCTTGTTGTGATGCATTCGTACAATAAACATCGTTATAGTGGAACGTCTCCGAACCCAGTATTTTACACACTTCAAAGACTTTGTAGGTGTCAGAAGAAGAAGAAGAATTGCAGATTTATATCCCGCCCTTCTCCCTGAGTCAGAGACTCAGAGCGGCTTACAATCTCCTATGTCTACTCCCCTCACAACAGACACCCTGTGAGGTGGGTGGGGCTGGAGAGGGCTCTCACAGCAGCTGCCATTTCAAGGACAACCTCTGCCAGAGCTATGGCTGACCCAAGGCCATTCCAGCAGCTGCAAGTGGAGGAGTGGGGAATCAAACCCGGTTCTCCCAGATAAGAGAGCTCTGGCTGACTCAAGGCCATTCCAGCAGCTGCAAGTGGAGGAGTGGGGAATCAAACCTGGTTCTCCCAGATAAGAGTCCGCACACTTAACCACAACACCAAACTGGCTCTCAGAGCTGAGAAGGGTTGGAACAGGGATTTGCCTTCTCTAAGCTGGCCAACGGGGCCATGGGAGCTTTGAGAGCCACACGATATGCGTGAAAGAGCCACATATGGCTCCTGAGCCTCAGCTTGGCCACCCCTGCACTATGCCGTGCATGCCTCAGAGGTAGATTAAGAATTGCTCATCATGTGTAGAAAGAAAAATTGTGGGTTTAATTGTACATACGCTATAAGAACGTCCATCGTGGCAAGTGCACAGGGCTATCCCAGGTGCCATCACAGTCGCTGATCCTCTGCTACGCTGGGCTGCTATCCTGGCCCAATGCCAGCAGGACTTGGCAAATAAGCAGGGTCCTCTTCGGTTAGTGCTTGGATGAAAGCAGGGGCACATTTGCATATTGGGCCACACTCCCTGACATCATTGTTGTTTCACACAGGGTTCTTTGGAGAAGAAGCCCAGCAGGAACGGAATATTTGAATATTGGGTCACACCCCCTGACACCAAGCCAGCCGGAACTGCATTCCTGTGCATTCCTGCTCCTAGGTATCTTTTCTGATAAGTAGAACTCTCAGTTGCAATGATCATCACCATCATCATCTTCTTCTTCTTCTTTGAGACAGTGTGCAATTGCAATAAAAAAGGCCAACGCCATGCGGAGAATTATTAGGAAGTGAACTGAAAACAAATCAGCCAGTTTCATAATGCCCCTGCATAAATCGATGGTGCGGCCTCATTTGGAGTACTGTGTTCAATTCTGGTCACTGCACCTCAAAAAAGGATATTACAGCATTGAAAAAAAGTGCAGAAAAGGGCAACTGGAATGATTAAAGGTTTGGAACACTTCCCCTATGAAGAAAGGCTGAAACGCTTGGGGCTCTATAGCTTGGAGAAATGTTGACTGCAGGTGACAGGATAGATAAAGGTTTACAAGATCATGCACGGGATAGAGAAGGTAGAGAAAGAAGTATTTTTCTCCCTTTTTCGCAATACGAGAACATGTGGACATTCAATTAAACTGCTGAGCAGTCAGACTAGAACTGATAAAAGGAAGTACTTCTTCACCCAAAGGGTGATTAACACATGGAATTCACTGCCACAGGAGGTAGTGGCAACTACAAGCATAGCCAGTTTAAGAGAGGATTGGATAAGCATATGGAGCAGAGGTCCATCAGTGGCTATTAGCCAAAGCTTATTGTTGGAACTCTCTGTCTGGGGCAGTGATGCTCTGTATTCTTGGTGCTTGGGGGGGCAACAGTGGGAGGGCTTCTATCCCCAGTGGTGGACCTCTTGATGGCACTTGGATTTTTTGGCCACTGTGTGACACAGAGTGTTGGACTGGATGGGCCATTGGCCTGATCCAACATGGCTTCTCTTATGTTCTTCCTTATTTTGCTGTTGCTGTCATTGAAAGAGGTGCTGATTAGGGATGCTATGAAAAAAAAAAATGGATGTGAGATCACCAGGAGATGTTCACCTAAGGTAAATTTATGGGGTTTTGAATCCAAAGTTCCAAATGAGGTCGCTTTGCTTTCTCTTGAGGAAATGGATGGAGGAAGATGTCAGCAAGCCTGTGGCTGAAAAACAAAATTTGTGTCATTTTGACCTAAGACAGCTGAGCTGTTGAGGTTTGATTAAAAACATATGATAAGTTTAGGGTTTGTATAATCTTTTGGGATCAAGTGCCGTGTTCTACTGGAGAAAGTTTTCCTTCCAGACGTTTCATTCTCAGCTGCGGAGAACATCCTCAGTGGCGTTGCAGCCGGAGCAGGCACTCAGACCTCAGACAGCAGCCAAGAAGGTCTGAGCGCCTGCTCCGGCTGCAACGCCACTGAGGATGTTCTCCGCAGCTGAGAACGAAACGTCTGGAAGGAAAACTTTCTCCAGTAGAACACGGCACTTGATCCTGAAAGATTATACAAACCCTAATGATGTTACCAGCCGTGAAAACCTGAAATCTTTGATATGATAAGTTTATTTTAGAAATTCCAAGTTATACAGAACTTTGTTGGGTGAAGCAGTATCAAGTAGATTAATTCCATATATAACAAAGTTCTACTATGCATAAAGTACTATGGTATATATCAGGGGTGGCCAACGGTAACTCCCCAGATGTTTTTTGCCTACAACTCCCATCAGCCCCAGCCAGCATGGCTGATGTTTGGGGCTGATGGGAGTTGTAGGGGGAAAAAAATCTGGAGAGCTACCGTTGGCCACCCCTAGTATATATAACAGTGTAGAACATTTTATTTAGCATTGATTGATTGATTGAGGTTTGATTTTAACAGAGAAATCCCTATGACCCCGAAAACACGTCACATAATTATGTTCCTATGACTTTGAGAAAATTTCGACCTGTTTTGTTAAATTTTATTAAAGCTGCCAGACTGAGGAAAAGCATTATACACACTTATTTTTCTCTACCTTAAGAACATAAAAGAACAAAAGTGAAACTATGTTGGATCAGTCCAATGGCCCATCCAATCCAATACGCTGTGCCACACAGTGGCCAAAACTCAAATGCCATCAGAAGATCCGTCAACAGGGACAGAACTCCAGAAGCCCTCCCACTGTTGCCCCCCAAACACCAAGAATACAGAGCATCATTGTCCCAGACATAAGATCATGAGAGAAGCCATGTTGGATCAGGTCAATGGTCCATCCAGTCCAACACTCAGTGTCACACAGTGACCAAAAACCTAGGGGCCATCAGGAGGTCCACCAGTGGGGCCAGAACACCAGAAGCCCTCCTATTCTTGCTCCCCAAGAAGACAGAGTATCCCTGTCCCAGACATAAGAACTTAAGAGAAGTCATATTGGATCAAGCCAACAACCCAGCCAATCCAGCATGCCATCAGATGCCATCAGAAGGTCCAACAACAGGGACAGAACCCCAGAAGCCCTCCCACTGTTGTCCCCCAAGCACCAAGAATACAAAGCATCACTGTCCCAGCCTTAAGAACGTAAGAGAAGCCATATTGGATCAGGACAACGGCCCATCCAGTCCGACACTCTGTGTCACACAGTGACCAAAACCTAGGAGCCATCAGGAGGGCCACCAGTGGGGCCAAAACTCCAGAAACCCTCCCATTCTTGCTCCCCAAGAAAGAATATCCCTGCCCCAGACATAAGAAGCCATATTGGATCAGGCCAACAGTGGCCAAAACCCAGGGGCCTCCAGGTGTTCCACCAGTAGGGCCAGAAGCTAGGACATGGCATTCCAGACTAATGGTCACAAAATTTCCTGTTCAGAGGGCCCGACATGTATGAGTGAATCATCATTCTCTCATGTCGTCCTCTTACAACAATTCCTAAATGCTCAAAATATTTTCATAGGCAGTTCATTATCAGTGGAATAAATTATGCAAAAATTCATGCTAATTAATTAAATTTATTTGCATGGTGTTTTTTCTATATTGGACATGTTGAATGGCAGCCTTATATTTGCCCATCCTTCTTTTTTGGGGAGAGGTTATGGCTTAATAGTAGAGCCTCTTCTTGGCATGCAGGAGGTCTCAGGTTCTATCCCCAGCATCTCCAGTTATTTATTTATGTTATTATTTATTTATTTTTGTTAATATCTAGCCCGCCCTGTCCCACGAGCAGTCTCAGGGCAGATCACAAAAGATTAAACAATAACCATAAGCAATAAATTTATAAGTTAATAAACAATTAAAACAATTAAATTATTCCATTTCAGGTGGAAGACAACTAGAAAAAAGATAAGAAGAAGATATTGGATTTATATCCTAACCTCCACTCTGAATCTGAGTTTCAGAGCGGCTTACAATCTCCTTTATCTTCCTTCCCTGTGACACCCTGTGAGGTAGGTGGGGCTGAGAGAGCTCTTGCAGCAGCTGCCGTTTCAAGGACAACTCCTGTGGGAGCTATGGCTGACCCAAGGCCATTCCAGCAGCTGCAAGTGGAGGAGTGGGGAATCAAGCCCGGTTCTCCCAGATAAGAGTCCGCACACTTAACCACTACACCAAGCTGGCTGGGCCATAGTGCAGGCCATAGTCAGGCCATAGCGCAAACAGAGCTGGAACCAGTCTCTAGATGATGTGAAAGACTTCAGCGTGGGACAATGAAGACCTGCTACCAGTCTAAGTAGACAAGATTGACCTTGATGGACCAGAGATCTGATTCAGTATAAAGCAGCTTCAAGCAGAGGGGCCATGGCGCAGTGGTACAATATCTCCATGGCATGCAGAAGGTCCCATGTTCAATCCCTGGCCTCTCCAGTTATAAGACCGGACAGTAGGTGATGTGAAAGACCTCCTCCTGACACCCTTGAGAGCCCCTGCCAGTCTGAGTAGACAATACCGACCTTCAGGGGTGGAATTTTAGCAGGAGCTCCTTTGCATATTAGAAGAAGAAGAATATATTGGATTTATATCCCACCCTCCACTCCAAAGAGTCTCAGAGCGGCTCACAATCTCCTTTACCTTCCTCCCCCCACAACAGATACCCTGTGACGTGGGTGGGGCTGGAGGAGGCTCTCACAGCAGCTGCCCTTTCAAGGACAACCTCTGTCAGAACTATGGCTGACCCAAGGCCATTCCAGCAGGTGCAAGTGGAGGAGTGGGGAATCAAACCCGGTTCTCCCAGATAAGAGTCTGCACACTTAACCACTACACCAAACAGCAGCAGCAGCAGAAGCAGAAGAAGAAGGCTTTAAATGTTAGAACTAAAACCTTGAAAGGGATCCGGTACCCATTGGGCAGTCAGTGCAAACTGCGGAGTGCCGGCAGAATGCCCACCGGTAAAGGCGTTGCAGTCAGCAGGCGAGCCACTGCATCTGCACCCGCTGCGGTTCCTGGATCAACCTCAAGGGTAAACCAATGTAGAGAATTCTAGCAGGAGCTCCTTTGCATATTAGGCCCACACCCCCTGATGTAGCCAATCCGGCAAGAGCTTGCAAGGCTCCTTTTTCGTAAGCTCTTGGAGGATTGGCTACATCAGGGGGTGTGGCCTAATATGCAAAGGAGCTCCTGCTAGAATTCCACCCCTGCTGACCTTCATGGACCAAGGGTCTGATTCAGTATAAGACAACTTCATGTGTGTTCATATCTTCTTTGTCCAGAAAAGTCAGGCGGGAATAGAGATGAACACACATCTCCAGCTACCAAAGTTACAGTGAATTGTCAGTTTGGCCATCAGCCAAAGAAGCTCTCTTGCTTCTTTCTAGCTCTGCACTTCTTTTTTTTCCCCTCACCCTCATTCTGCCTTTTTCGATGACTGCAGAATGCATAAATAATTCCTTCATTATTTCAAAATGATTCCCAACATGTATTTACAGGCTCATCAATCACGCGATTGAATAATAACGGGCTTATAACATTCCCCTGTGTGATGCCATTCTCCGGCACAAATTCATTAAAAACACTTGCTTATCTTCTCACTTTACGGCGGAGATGTCAAAAGCGTTTGGCAATTAGGAGCCACTTAAGAGAACTAAGTAAGCATAAAGTGCCACTGGCTGCAAAAAGGTACATAACCATGATGGGATTTGGGGAGGGAGGTGGAAAGGGTTTACTTTGGCAAGCCCCTCTGTTTCTGCACACACTGTTGTTTCCTTTTAACTTCATTAGTAGCAAGTTTGTTCATGAAGTCAGATTACAGAAAGAGAGAGAGAGAGAGAGAGAGAGAGAGGAGGAGGAGGAGAATATTATATTATAGCATTGGAAAAAGTCCAGAAAAGGGCAACTAGAATGATTAAAGGGTTGGAACACTTTCCCTATGAAGAAAGGTTAAAACGCTTGGGGCTCTTTATCTTGGAGAAACGTCGACTGCAGGGTGACATGATAGAGGTTTACAAGATTATGCATGGGATGGAGAAGGCAGAGAAAGAGGTACTTTTCTCCCTTTCTCACAGTGCAAGAACTCGTGGGCATTCAATGAAATTGCTGAGCTGACGGGTTAAAATGGATAAAAGGAAGTACTTCTTCAATCAATCAATCACCTTCACCCAAAAAGTGATTAACATGTGGAATTCACTGCCATAGGAGGTGGCGGCAGCTACAAGCATAGCCAGCTTCAAGAAGGGGTTAGATAAAAATATGGAGCAGAGGTCCATCAATGGCTATTAGCCACAGTGTGTGTGTATATATATATATTCAGAATGCAGTGTGTGTGTATATATATATATTCAGAATGCAAGTTTCATATGCTCTTAAGCATACGGAAACTGACATTCTAAATAAAACTTACTTTGTCTTTTTTTTTTTCAAGGCTGTGACGAGTATATATATATACTCGTCACAGGCTTGAAAAAAAAAAAAGACAAAGTAAGTTTTATTTAGAATGTCAGTTTCCGTATGCTTAAGAGCATACGAAACTTGCATTCTGAATAAAACTTAGTTGATCTTAAAGGGGCAACTTGTCTGCTGAAGAGCCCCATGGCGCAGAGTGGTAAAGCTGCAGTACTGCAGTCCGAGCCCTCTGCTCACGACCTGAGTTCGATCCCAGCTGAAGCTGGTTCAGGTAGCTGGCTCGAGGTTGACTCAGCCTTCCATCCTTCCGAAGTTGGTCAAATGAGCACCCAGCTTGCTGGGGGGAAAGTGTAGATGACTGGGGAAACCACCCCATAAAAAGTCTGCCGCGAAAACGTTGTGAAAGCAACATCACCCCAGAGTCGAAAACAACTGGTGCTTGCACAGGGGACTACCTTTTTTTTTTTTTTTGTCTACTGCTTCCCTTTGGAGAGATAGAAGAAGAAGAAGAAGAAGATATTGGATTTATACCCCGCCCTCCACTCCGAAGAGTCTCAGAGCGGCTCACAATCTCCTTTACCTTCCTCCCCCACAGCAGACACCCTGTGAGGTGGGTGGGGCTGGAGAGGGCTCTCACAGCAGCTGCCCTTTCAAGGACAACCTCTGCCAGAGCTATGGCTGACCCAAGGCCATTCCAGCAGGTGCAGGTGCAGTGGAGAAGTGGGGAATCAAACCCGGTTCTCCCAGATAAGAGTCCGCACACTTAACCACTACACCAAACTGGCTCTCCAAAGGCATGACAGCCACCAAGAGACCTGTCTTTGTCCTTGGCTCTTCAATGTTCTTCGTTTCCCAACCAAGCCGCGTTTGTGGCATTTAAATCACCAAGCAGTGTTTACGGCTGCCGGGGACTGCAGGAAACGAGATGAGAAAGGGAGTCTATTCTCTTCATAAAGTTGTTAAATTGCCAATTTGTTTTCTTCCCCCTTCCCCCCCCCATCATGCTCAGAGTAATACAATGCAAACCGACTCATAACCCAAAGGAAGCGGCTGGAGTGCAGTTAAGTATCAACAAATTGTTTGCGCCCCCAAAAGCTGGGCTTGCTGGAGACCATATTTAACGTTGCATCACTCCCCCCGTTAGCATTTGTGTGAAAGAGATGATTATTTATGCAATGATATGCAACGGGGGAAGCAGTTTTCTGAAATAATCGCACCCCGGGGACATTGCCAGGCACAGGGTTCATTACCGTTGAGAGGGGAAGTACATTTTGTTCGGGAAAGGATGAAGCTGGAGTTTAGAAGAGCAAACTGCCGTTTCAGCTAAGCTCCTCGGTTCACTGAGATTAATATGTCCCTTCAGGACTGTTTGCCTCGCCGAAGCATGGGAACATTCTTGTGGCTCACGTCCCTTTCTTTAACCCCTCATAGATGGGTATTGGTAAGCAGGGCTTTTTTTGGTAGAAAAATCTCAGCAGGAACTCATTTGCATATTTGGCCACACACACCTGACATCAACAGTGCTTCACACAAGGCTTTTTAAAGAAACAGCCCAGCATAAGAACATAAGAGAAGCCATGTTGGATCAGGCCAAGGGCCCATCCAGCCCAACACTGTGTCACACAGTGGCCAAAAAAACCAGGTGCCATCAGGAGGTCCATCAGTGGAGCCAGGACACTAGAAGCCTTCACACGGTTGCCCCCACAAGCATCAAGAATACAGAGCATCCCTGCCCCAGACAAAGAGTTCTAACAATACACTGTGGCTAATAGCCACTGATGGACCTCTGCTCCATATGGTGTCCCTAGTGGGTCAATAATTCCTCCTTCCGTGATGAAGGGGCTTGCTTTCCCCAGGCTGCAGGGAGAAGGCCAATGGGAGGCTCCCCAGTCATGGGGAGGCACCACCCCTTGACATGCACCACTGCCTTCACAGCCCCTCTAGCTCAATTCCAGCCACTCTTCCCCAGGGAACACCGACAAAGACCCTTTCAGCTGAAGCTCCCAACCCATGCCCCGCCCCTCAAGAAGACCGGCTGCCCTGTGGACAGCAGTCTGGAGCACCTCCTCACTGAGAGCTCGTCATGCTGAAGGAGATGGGGGAGAGGGCTCCTAGCCGGAACTCATTTGCATATTAGGCCACACACCCCTGATGCCAAACCAGCTGGGCCTGCGCACAGCTAGACTGAGGAGTCCTGTGGCGCAGAGTGGTATGCTGCAGTATTGTGGTCCAAGCTCTGCTCACAACCAATGTTTCCTCTAAGCCATGGAGTCTTGTGAACAAAAATTCTACTTTGTGATCTACTGGCATTCAAGTGGTGAGCTGCTGCATCAATGAGCTTGCTCTACGGCCGTTTTTACGGAGCTGAGACAAGCCTGTGTGATCCGGAGGTGAAAAAATTGTGAGCTAGCTCACACTAACTCAGCTTAGGGGGAACACTGCTCACGACCTGAGTTCGATCCCGGTGGAAGCTGGGTTTTCAGGTAGCCGCCTCCAGGTTGACTCAGCCTTCCATCCTTCCAAGGTCAGTCAAATGAGTCCCCAGCTTGCTGGGGGGGGAAATGTAGAGGACTGGGGAAGGCAAGGGCAAAACTACCCCATAAAAAGTCTGCCGTGAAACCTTTCTGAAAGCAACGTCACCCCCAGAGTCAGGAACGACTGGTGCTTGCATAGGGGACTACCTTGACCTTTATAGCTAGACTGCTGACTACCACTGCAAATCCTGCCATTTTGAGATGGAACCCGGAATGAAGACCTAAGTTACAAGCTCTATGGCAGGAGTGGCCAACAGTAGCTCTCCATGCTGGCTGGGCCTGATGGGAGTTGTAGGCAAAAAACATCTGGAGAGCTACTGTTGGCCACCCCTGCTCTATGGGATAAACCAAGTTTTTATGAATACCTGTTCCCCCGGAGGAGGGGGGTAATATAAAAAGTCCAGCAGGAACTCATTTGCCTATTGGACCATACCCCCTGATATTACCACTGTTTCATTCAAGGTTTTTTCGGTAGCAGAAATTCATCTGTGTTCCTGTGCATTCCTGCTAAAAAAAATAAAAAGGCCCTGTCTGTTCCACATTTTAAAAAAGAAATATTTACCTGCCAGTGAAAGACACAAACAGAGAAAGAGAGCCAGTTTGGTGTAATGGTGAAGTGCGCGGACTCTTATCTGGGAAAACCGGGTTTGATTCCCCACTCCTCCACTTGCACCTGCGGGAATGGCCTTGGGTCAGCCATAGCTCTTGCTGGAGTTGTCCTTGAAAGGGTAGCTGCTGTGAGAGCCCTCTCAGCCCCACCCCACCTCACAGGGTGTCTGTGGTGGTTGGAGAAGATATAGGAGATTGTAAGCCGCTCTGAGTATCTGATTCAGAGAGGAGGGTGGGGTATAAATCTGCAATTCTTCTTCATCTTCTAAATCTCCTTGGGGAGGGATGTATCATAGAGTTGAAAGCACAGGTGGAATTCTAGCAGGAGCTCCATTGCATTTTAGATCACACACCCCCTGATGTAGTCAATTCTCCAAGAGCTTACAAGGCTCTTTTTTGAAAGCTCTTGGAGGATTGGCTACATCAGGAAGTATGGCCTAATATGCAAAAGAGCTCCTGCTAGAATTCCACCCCTGGTTGGGAGGGACCTCCAAGGTCATCAAGTTCAACCCCCTGCACAATGCAGGAAATTCACAAATACTTCCCTCTCCACACACACCAGTGACCCCTGCTCCCATGCACAGAAGATGCCAAAAAGCCTCCAGAATGGATGACAGATAGATAAATGATAGATGATGGATAGATTATGTGGTGGAAAAGAGAGAGAGAGAGAGAGAGAGAGAGAGAGAGAGATCTAATACAGTGATCCTCTGTATTCCTGGTGCTTGTGGGGGGCAAGAGTGGGAGGGCTTCTGGAGTTTGGCCCTGCTGGTGGACCCTCCTGATGGTAACTGGGTTTTGCCCTGTGTGACACAAAGTGTTGCACTGGATGGGCCATTGGCTTGATCCAACATGGCTTCTCTTATGTTCTTTCTGTGGCAGGGATGCTCTCTGTCTTCTTGGTACTTGGGGGAGGGCTTCTGGAATTCAGGCCCCACTGGTGGACCTCCTGATAGAACCTGGGTTTTGACCACCCTATTACACAGAGTGTTGGGCTGTATAGACCATTGGCCTGATCCAACATGGCTTGTTTTAGTGTTGTTATGTTCTCCTGCTCATTCTCCAAAAGACAGCCCCTTAATCCCATTCCTTTGGGATGGTGGACAAAAACCTGCCACAAAAGGTATTACCAGGGCTTTTTTGTACTAGGAACTCCTTTGCATATTAGGCCACACACCCCTGATGCAGCCGATCCTCCAAGAGTTTACAGGGTTCTTAGTACAGACCTACTGTAAGCTCCAGGAGTATCGGCTACATCAGGGGTGTGTGGCCTAATATTCAAAGGAGTTCCTGCTACAAAAAAGCCCTAAGTATTACAGGATTAAATGGCTAAATCCATACCTTCCCTCTTGGCTGCCATACCTGTGTATCAATGGCCAACATTTACTTAGTAGCCGTTTGTACCATATTCAATAGTCGCTAACATAAATCTTCATCACTCCTTGATTTGCCATGAAATGGCTGAGTGGAGGTTACGCTTCAGGGACTGCTTTGTCATTTGCTGTTTTCCCTTCTGAGGTAAACATTTCACCTCCGGCTTTGGGGCAGAGGACTAAATATATCTTCTTTTTAGACTTTCCTGTGAATAAGAATGCCAGGGACTATACACTGAGCAAATTTCAGTTTACGATCTATTATGAAAGCACTTTATCAGTGTTGATATCTTTGTGACAGAGTCCATCAGACAGGAAAACCCAAGTGTCTTTATACATACAGGTATAGGAAAACTGTATGTTTGCACTTCTCTTTCCTCCTCTCTCTCTCTCTCATCTCCAGATATATATATCTTTCCATAAAAATTAAAGAGATATGGTCTTGGCATATGCAATAATTAAAGTAGCACTTAACCCCCCCCCCCACACACACACACTGCAAGATTGACAGGAAGCTAAATGTTGCCCGTCAGTAAGGACACAATTATCCAATATTCACATTACTTTAGAGGTCAGTGCTTATAACCATTTTATAACAATTCAATCAATTCACATTTATTTGTTTAGCCATAAGCCATTTTGAGGAAAATGCAAAGTACAAAATTCAATCGGCGCCGCAAACAGCAGAAGCGAGTTAGAATAAAACAAGGGTAAAAAAAAAAAAAGACAAGCAATTACAATACTAAATCAATATTCCAGTTTATATTTTACAAGCATCCATTATAACATTGGCGTCTTTCTTACTACAGCGGTTTCAAAGTTAGTTACCTTGCGTGTTGTCTCCTTATTCAGCTCCGGGTTATTTGGTCAGCTGAGGCCTATAATAATTAATAACACACATCAGCGAAGAATTAGAATTCCAACAACTGATTTTCATTTTGTCTTCAACATAGTTTCATTAAGGAATCAGCAAAAGTATATTTGTGACAGGAGACCTCAATGTAGCCCCAAAGGTACCCACCTAGCTTGCCAATCTCCAGATGGGCTTCACAAGTTTTCCTATGACCAAAATTGCTATGATAATATAAATACATTTATTACAGATAGGACAGGCAAATATTCCAAACTCCAATAATCACAAAATGACAAATCAATCCAAAGGAACTCAGTTCATAGTATTCTTGTAAAATTCAAGGAGAAGCAATGTGTGCAGTAATTGTTACAATTCCAACAAATCCCATGAATACATGATATGTGTTATGTATGTGAGTCAATATATGATCACCATCTTGAAGTACTTGAGGGGCTGTCCTATAGACGATGGTGTGGAATTGTTTTCTGTGGCCACGGAAGGTAGGACCAGAACCAATGAGTTGAAATCAAATTAAAAGGGTTTCCGGCTCAACATTAGGAAGAACTTCCTGACGGTTAGAGTGATTCCTCAGTGGAACAGGCTTCCTTGGGAGGTGGTGGGCTCTCCTTCCACGGAGGTTTTTAAACAGAGGCTAGATGGCCATCTGACAGCAATGAAGATCCTGTGAATTTAGGGAGAAGTGTTTGTGAGTTTCCTGCATTGTGCAGTGGGTTGGACTAGATGACCCTGGAGGTCCCTTCCAACTTCATGATTCTATGATTCTATGAATATTGATATAAATGGTGTTCCTGCCTGGCTCATTGGAACCTGAAGGACTGAGTTTGGGGACTTGGGAACAATGGGCAGTAGGAACCAAATCCAGACTGCCCTGATCCAATCACAGGCCCCCTGCTGGTTTCAATGACCTAACAAAGTGCTAATGGGAACCCAGGGTCATATCTAGTTGGCCTAGCGGGACCCGTTCTCCAGTCTTGTTAGTGCAGCCGCCTACCATTCTGTACTCAATAAAGAGCTTGTTATCGCTACCACCTCACCTCATTTATGCTTAGAACCTACTATATTACAATACATGTGACAGGACAGCTGGTATTCCACTTCCTGTTTCAGAGATTTCCTCAGGCACGGGATTATCAAACAGTTTCAAAACCTTAACACATAAACTTTTGAAGGACAAAACATTATATTAATTTTTTTGGCCACTGTGTGACGCAGAGTGTTGGACTGGATGGGCCATTGGCCTGATCCAACATGGCTTCTCTTATGTTCTTATGTTCAGTTTCCAGCTCACACATTTTGTCTTGGCTCAGGATAAATGGCCCTGGAGCAAACTCATTGATGTAGTAGCTCACAACTTTAAAGCCAGTAGCTCACAAAGTAGAATATTAGCTCATAAAACTCCACAGCTTAGAGGAAGCATTGGTCATCAGGTGTGTGTTTGTGCATGGTCAACAGTCAGCAGCAACCAACAAGGTACAAGATTTTGAGAGTCAAACTCCCTTCGATAGAAATCTCCAGGGGTGGAATTCTAGCAGGAGCTCCTTTGCATATTAGACCACACACCTCTGATGGAGTAAATCCTCCAAGGGCTTACAAAAAAGAGTCTTGAAAACTCTTGGAGGATTGGTTACATCATGGTCTAATGTGTAAATGAGCTCCTGCTAGAATTCCACCCCTGGATACCACACAAAGGGAGATGTGACTTTCAAAAGCATATACCTCCCCCCCCCCAAAAAAAAAAAAAATTGTTGGTTTCAAATATGCTACTGGACTATAATCTAGATCTTCTGCTGCAAACCAACATGATTACCCCCCCTCCCCACAAAAAAACCCGCAATCCTATATTTGTAATAAAGAGCATATCTGTACTATGGAAGGTTTTGTTTTGTTTTTTCTATTAGAGAACATATTTGGGCCTTGGTTATAGTTTTCTAACTATGTTCTGCGCATCACATCACTTTGAAATCATAGCCCTTGATCCAACTTTGAACACACTCGATGAGTTTATCGCAATAACTGGAACACCTGGTTGGGGGATGAGGAGGCAGATGGCAAAAATCAATGGGGCATGGAGGAACATCACAGCCCAGATGTGGCTGTGTTCCCAGATGTGCATTCAAATACAGATGGGCAGTATACGTAGTTGCGACTGGTGGATCTACTTTGCAGGATGGAGTAGGGGAGCACGCAGGAGTATCAGGCTCAAAGCCGATGTCATGTTCTTAGCGCCTGCTCTGAGATTGGACGTTTGCTCAATCTGGTCTACATCTTCATGATGTAACACTTAAGGGTGTGGCAGGATTTATTTTGGGGTTGGTTCTCTTATGAAAATGGCCATCAAGGGTTCAAGCATCCATATTGCTAGCAGTTTAGGCTGAGAGTTAGCTGCTAGAATGTAGGTCACTAGAAAGTAATGACCATTTTGGCCAAATTCTAATCTCTCATCTCTTCAGAAAGAGTGACTAGCTTTATTATTGTTGGCAGGGGAAATTGTTTTAGCCAGTCTTTGGAAGACACCTAAAGTTCCTATGCTGAAGCGTTGATTCAATAAAATTTGGGACATTCTCATACATGACAAGTTGGCAACTTATATCACAATATAAGATAACCCCAAATCAGGTGGCTGGTTTATAGAAAGACAGTTTATCTTTTTGGAATATGTTAATAACAAAGATTCTAAAGATGGTTCTATCCCATCCAAATATTTGAATATTATGGTTTGTTAACTGCTTTTTGTAACTGTTGAATTTACCCTTGTGGCTGGACAATGTATAAATTGACTCATTGTTTACTACCTGCATTCTCTTCCAGTTTGGTGTAGTGGTGAAGTGTGCGGACTCTTATCTGGGAGAACCGGGTTTGATTCCCCACTCGCACCTGCTAGCATGGCCTTGGGTCAGCCATAGCTCTGGCAGAGGTTGTCCTTGAAAGGGCAGCTGCTGTGAGAGCCCTCTCCAGCCCCTCCCACCTCACAGGGTGTCTGTTGTGGGGGAAGAAGGTAAAGGAGATTGTAGGCCGCTCTGAGTCTCTGTCCTTGAAAGGGCAGCTACTGTGAGAGCCCTCTCAGCCCCATCCATTTCATAGGGTGTCTGTTGTGGGGGAGGAAGGAGTTAGTGAGCCGCTCTGAGACTCTTCAGAGCGGAGGGTGGGATATAAATCCAATATCTTCTTCTTCTTCCTAGTAATGTATTTTATTGTAATTTGTCTTTGATAAAACTCTGTCTCTGTGTATTCTTGTTGATATTTTTTGTTGCCTTTAAAGAAAAGTTTTGCAATAAAATGTAAATTATTTTTAAAAAGTAGGTGAAAGGTAAGAGCTATCTGAGGGCAACCTTAGTCTTATATGGTATGAGAGGAACAAGATGGAGTATAGATATGGAAGATGTGAGAGCCTAGCTGTTGATGCAGCTTGTGGTTCTGGGATGTAGGTGACACATATTATCAGATAAGATAAAGATTGTGATACCAGTTTCCAGGCAAAACTCTATAAACCCTTGCATTTTGAGCAGAAGTTGCTGATCTGTACTAGAGACAGTGGCAGAGTGGGGAGGAACGGTGACTCAGCGGTAGAGCATCTGCTTAGTAAGCAGAAGGTCCCAGGTTCAATCCACGGCATCTCCAACTAAAAAGGGTCCAGGCAAATAGGTGTGGAAAACCTCAGCCTGAGACCCTGGAGAGCCGCTGCCAGTCTGAGTAGACAATACTAACTTTGATGGACCGAGGGATTCAGTATAAGGCAGCTTCATATGTTCATATGACAGGAGACTGTCTCTATGCTGGTCATGCCAAACTAGAATCATAGAATCATAGCGTTGGAAGGGACCTCCAGGGTCATCTAGTCCAACCCCCTGCAAAATGCAGGAAACTCACAAACACCTCCCCTTAAATTCACAGAATCTTCATTACTGTCAGAGGGCCATCTAGCCTCTGTTTAAAAACCTCCAAGGAAAGAGAGCCCACCACCTCCCAAGGAGGAAGCCTGTTCCACTTAGGAATTGCTCTAACGGTCAGGAAGTTCTTCCTAATGTTGTGCCAGAAACTCTTTTGATTTAATTTCAACCCATTGGTTCTGGTACTACCTTCTGGGGCCACAGAAAACAATTTCACACACTCCTCTATATGATAGCCCTTCAAGTACTTGAAGATGGTGATCATATCACTTCTCAGCTACCTCCTCTCCAAGCTAAACATCCCCAGCTCCTTCAACCTTTCCTCATAGGACTTGGTCTCCAGACCCCTCACCATCTTCATTGCCCTCCTCTGGACCCATTCCAGCTTGTCTATATCATTCTTAAAATGCGGTGCCCAAAACTGAACACAATACTCCAGGTGAGATCTTACCAGAGCAGAGGAAAGTGATACCATCACATCACATGATCTGGACACTATACTTCTGTTGATACAGCCCAAAATTGCATTTGCCTTTCTAGCCACCGCATCACACTGTTGACTTATGTTCAGCGTATTATCTGCTAAGACTCCTAGATCCTTTTCACACAGACTACTGCTAAGACAAGTCTCCCCCATCCTATAACCATGCATTGGATTTTTCCTACCTAAATGCAGAACTTTACATTTATTCTTGTTAAAATTCATTTTATTGATTTTAGCCCAGTTTTCCAGCCTGATTGGGACTTACTCTAACCAGGAAAATGTAGACTAACAGGGTGTAGTCCCTGTTGGGACTTAGCCTTTTTATAGAACTATGCTTTATGCTCGACTGTAGAATTATGATTGACTATATTCTAGCTGTGTAACTGTGTTCTGAAATTGTACCAATGTTATCTAATTGCTTTGCCTTTCTACTTATATTTTAAGCCTTCTGTCTAAACCTTGGAGTCTAATAAGGTTTATCTGTGCAGCCTGGAAACTTAATTTGTCCATATGTATGAGTTTCTGAAAACTATGGGCTGTATGGGTTACTGAGGGTACAAGATGTGCAAAAATAAATCCTGACTCAAAGGGAGATGCAAACACAGGGTAAATGTGCCAATCCTATGGAAGATCTTATACTTGTCCAAAACACACATTCCAATTCAGCTCCAACTATACAACTTGTCTTGAGAAACCAGTAGTGGCCCTGAAAGGGAATGTGTATCTTCATCAAAATATATGTCCAATCTAGGCCTTGGATTCAGCAGGAGCTCACAGGAGTGCAGCTCCTGAACCTTTCTGAGGGTTCCCTCTCCACCTTGTCCATTGAATAGTAGATGCAGCTGCATAACAATCCCTGGATGTGCTCCACTACCTATTTTTTTCTACAAAGCGACCCCTGGTTCAATCAGATGAACGGGCTCCAAATTTGGGTTAAACATACCTCCAAATGAACATCTGTGTTGTTTTAACATGCACGTGCCTCTCTCAGCCCCTTCGAAACACTCTGTATCTCATGTCTTCAGCCTGTGAGCTATTTCAGTCCCCCCAAAAAAATGTCGTATTCAATTTCCATCTTCGTCTCAGCTCCCAGTAGTCACATTAGACAATTTTTGGCAAACAATTAGAACGTCACATCATTTCAAAAGACCGAAGACAGACTTTACAGAGGAAACGGTGACGTGCCAAAGATTCGAGATCTATTTTGCCTGTGCAAGCTTCGTGTTGCTGCTGCTTTTTTTTTTCTTTAAAGAAAGCGTTTCTAAGAGGGAAAATGGACCTCTATAAAGCAGCCAGAAGATAAATTATTTTTTAATTGTATTTATTACTTAGGGCTACAGACAGGAATCCATCTGTGAAATCGTGGCAGCTGGTAACATTTTGATGCCCTTCCGTTTGAAAAGATGAGATTTCTCACACGTCTTAAGACATCTTGATGCACGTTTTCAGATTGTTTTTCTTTTTTTCCTTTTCTTTCCAGATCCTGAACTGTTTCGAGTCCCTTTCATTTAGACCATGGACCCTTCCCTCTTTCTCCCTTTTTAACACAATGATCACTCCTGAAAGAAAAAGATCATATCACTTCTCAGCTACCTCCTCTCCAGGCTAAACATCCCCAGCTCCTTCAACCTTTCCTCATAAAACTTGTTCTCCAGACCCCTCACCATCTTCATCGCTCTCCTCTGGCATCTTCTGATATGCATTAGGTGGCGTAAAAACTGAGCAGAAACAATGCAAAAAAATCAAATTAAACAAAAGAAATCAATGTATTGTACAGTCCACTTAAAATACAGATTAAAAATGCTGGCCTTGACGTTAACTTGTAGACTGAAAAGTCATCTGACTAAGTAGTCCTCAGTGCACATTAGTATGTGGAAGTTCTTCAGTTCCCGAACATTACTTCATGAACCACAAACTTTAGTTCATCAACTGGTGCATGCCTGTCCCTATCCAATTGCATAAGAACACAAGAGAAGCCATGTTGGATCAGGCCAATGGTCCATCCAGTCCCACACTGTGTCACACGGTGGCCAAAACCCAGGTGGTCCACCAATGGGTCCAGAATGCCAGAAAACCTCCCACTGTTGCCCCCGCATGCCAGGAATACAGAGCATCACTGCCCCAGACATAAGAACATAAAGAGAATCTGTTAGGAGGCCTGGATCACATCACAAAAACTCATGCCGCCTTTGCTGATAACTACCAATCAACGAGCGACATGTTGATGTCCTCATATCAATCCAAAATGGAAGAAGTCAACCAAAGCATGGCAAGACAAACACACTTCTTTGAAATGATCAAAGGAGGAAACAATGGCCATTGGTCAACTGTTCAACTGGTGCACCCAGGCAGATCTTTGATGGTGGAAAACGCTATCAAGTTACAGTTGATTTATGGCAGCCCCAAAGGGTTTTCAAGAGATGTTCAGAGGTAGTTTGCCATCGCCTGCCTCCGTATCATGACCCTGGTATTCCTTGGAGGTCCCCCAATCCAATAACCTTTAATGGCATAATGATAGCTTACCAAAAGGAATGAGCATACAATTTGCCCGCATGTCAAGATAAAGCATCAGAGGGTGTGGCCTAATCTGCAAAGGAGCTCCTGCTAGAATTCGACCCCTGATTTTATGTAATCTGGAGATCAATTGTAATCCTAGGAGATCTCCAGCTACCACTGTTACTATGTTACTAATATATATTTGCTGTTTACTATCACTACTTTAGCCCTGAACACTGGTTTGCTTACAAGAATCACTTTATATAATGAAAAAGGATTGTAAGAGATTGGAGAGCCAGTTTGGTGTAGTGGTTAAGTGTGCGGACTCTTATCTGGGAGAACCGGGTTTGATTGCCCACTCCTCCACTTGCACCTGCTAGCATGGTCTTGGGTCAGCCATAGCTGTGGCAGAGGTTGTCCTTGAAAGGGCAGCTGCTGTGAGAGTCCTCTCAGCCCCACCCACCTCACAGGGTGTCTGTTGTGGGGGAGGAAGGGAAAGGAGATTGTGAGCCGCTCTGAGACTCTTTGGAGTGGAGGGCGGGATATAAATCCAATATCTTCATCTACCTCACATGGTGTCTGTTGTGGGGGAGGAAGGTAAAGGAGATTGTGAGCCGCTCTGAGACTCTTCGGAGTGGAGGGCGGGATATAAATCCAATATCTTCTTCTTCTTCTAATACAGCTTAACAGCCCCACATGCGAGATGCATAACAACTTGATAAATACACTTTACATTAAGAAGAACAACACATAGGTTCCATAGTGGACTCTAGGTGTGCATTCATTCTATGGAGCCTGCTGTTCTTCTGAATGTAAAGTGTATTTATCAAGTCGTTATGCATCTTGTATGAGTGACTGTTAAGCTGTATCACAATCCTTTTTCATTATATCATATATTAGTAACGTAGTACACGGTTATTTCCAGCACTACCACCTGGAGGCTGGCAACCTAACATGAACATCAGAGGAGCATAAACGGTGAGGCTGCTTCTGCGGCAGAGAAATGGCGGAATTTTCACCCCATGCCTTTTCAACTTGGTGCAAACTCCGTTTCCGAAGCAGCCACTCCCGAAAACTCTCTGCTGAGTCCTCTTCTTTATAGGAAGTACTGACATTTCTTTGGCTTCTTCGAGCTTTTGGCTTCCACAAGCTGAAGCTTCCCTTTCCTGGAGCCCTTCCAGTCATCTGTGAGGCCGTCGCGTCAGCTTGTCAGTTTACTGGTGCTCTCCGGCAGATGTGAGCCCCATCACCAGCCGGGCCCCGGCGTTGCCAGCCACACGTTTCTTTATTTTGAGTTGCTGATGATTCACATCTCCTGATGAGGAGATCAACTTCAGGGGGGGGTTGGCCTCAGGTAGACATAAGTGGAAACCCTACTCACTTTCACCCAGGCCTCAGATTCCGCAGGAGCTTGCAGGAGCACAGCTCCTGAACCTTTCTGACGGTCCCCCCACCTTCCTCCCCACCTACCTTGTCCATTGAATAGGAGGTGCAGCTGCATAACAAACCCTGGATTATAGGGTTGCCAATCCCCAGGTGGGGGCAGGGGATCCTCCGGTTTGGAGGCCCTCCCCCTGCTTCAGGGTGGTCAGAAAACGGGGTGGGGGACGGAAATGTCTGCTGGGAACTCTATTATTCCCTATGGAGATTTATTCCCATAGTAAATAATAGAAAATTGATCTGCGGGTATCTGAGGCTCTGGGGGGAGCTGTTTTTTGAGGTAGAGGCACCAAATTTTCAGTACGGCATCTAGTGCCTCTCCCCAAAATATCCTCCAATTTTCAAAACAATTGGACCAAGGGGTCCAATTCTATGAGCCCCAAAAGAAGGTGCCCCTATCCTTCATTATTTCCTATGGAAGGAAGGCACTGAAAAGGTGTGTGGGTCCCTTTAAATGTGATGGCCAGAACTCACTTTGGAGTTCAATTATGCTTGTCACAGCCTTAATCTTGGCTCCACCCCAATGTCTCCTGACTCCACCGGCAAAGTCTCCAGGCTCCACCCCCAAAGTCCCCAGATATTTCTTAAATTGGACTTGGCAACCCTACTGGATTAGGAGAGCTAGCCAGCCCCCGGGAGCTTTGTCATGCCCCCAGCAGCCCTTATTAATCCTTAAAGAAGCCCACGCCACCCTTTTTCCACTTATTATGTGATTTTTGCCAATGGGTGGCTTGTTGGCCTTCTGACTATGGGGGAGGGCCAAGGAGAGCCCCAGACAAGTGAAGCCTGCTTGGGCTGGCTGGATCTCTAGCCAACCAAGCAGACCTTGCTCGCCTGGGACTCTCCTTTCTTGAATTGGGTTGCTTTTGGCTGCTGGGGAGGGGCATATGCTAATGAGTTATGCTAATGAGCTCTGCCACCTATTTTTTTTCTACCAAACGACCTCTGTTTTCACCCCATCACACCCAGCATCTCAGGCAAAGCCTCACAAGAAGATTTCAGGTTTTCACGGCTGGTAACATCATTAGGGTTTGTAGAATCTTTCGGGATCAAGTGCCGTGTTCTACTGGAGAAAGTTTTCCTTCCAGACGTTTCGTTCTCAGCTGCGGAGAACATCCTCAGTGGCGTTGCAGCCGGAGCAGGCGCTCTGACCTTCTTGGCTGCTGTGCATTGAGTGGAGCCAGGGCTGCTGGAGAGCTGCTATTTCTAGGCTGGAGGGGGTGTGATGAAAGGGCAATTGGTTTGTGGATGTGCCCATTGTTTGGTGGGGCTTCCTGGAAGGGTAGTGATAAGGAAACTGGCCGTTGAATGTGACCATTGTTCTGTGTTAATTGCTGGAAGGGTTGGAAGGGGTTTGAAGATAAGGAAGATGGTTGTTGACTGTGCTGATTGTTCTGTGGAATTTGCTGGTTGTTCTGAGACTTTCTGCAATTTATAGTCTGTAGGGTGTTTTGCAGAGCTGGGTACCAAGATTGGTGGATGAAAATGCCTTCTTCCTTTCTGTTAAAATTGTGCTGGACTAGATGACCCTGGAGGTCCCAAGAGCTTTCAGGACCCACTGTAAACTCTTGGAAGATTGGCTACATCAAGGATGTGTGGCCTAATAGGCAAAAGAGCTCCCGCTACAAAAAAAAAAAAAAAGCCCTGATTCCCAATAAATAAATAATTTTGCTTCCCTGGTAAAGTAGTTCTGAGATCCCTTTTCTAATATATATATAAATAGAGAGAGAGAGGGAGAGAGAGAGAGAGAGGAAGGGAGAGAGAGAGAGGAAGAGAGAGAGAGGAAGAGGGAGAGAGAGAGAGAGGGAGAGGGAGAGAGAGAGGGAGAGAGAGAGGGAGAGGAAGGGAGAGAGAGAGAGGAAGAGAGAGAGAGGAAGAGGGAGAGAGAGAGAGAGGGAGAGAGAGAGGGAGAGGGAGAGAGAGAGGGAGAGAGGAAGGGAGAGAGAGAGAGGAAGAGGAGAGAGAGAGGGAGAGAGAGAGGGAGAGAGAGGGAGAGAGAGAGGGAGAGAGAGAGGGAGAGAGAGAGGAAGGGAGAGAGAGAGAGGAAGAGGGAGAGAGAGAGGGAGAGAGAGAGGGAGAGAGAGGGAGAGAGAGAGGGAGAGAGAGAGGGAGAGAGAGAGGAGGGAGAGGAGAGAGGGAGGGAGAGAGGGGGGAGGGAGAGAGAGAGAGCAGCCTCAGATTAATAATCCCAGAATAAATCCCAGGTATGACTGGGGATTATATCTCACAAGGCACCATGTGTTACATCCAATGTTGCTGACGGTCATGAATATCACCGCAAAGGACAATGCACCTGCTTCCGTGTGTGTCTACGGCTTTCCAGCTCTAGATGGTGGAATTACTTTTGAAAGCCCTCGCCGCCGGAACAGCGAGGTGTTGTTGTATTAATAGATGACGGACAGCGGTACGTTTTACCCAAACGGGAGCAATCAAATCTCTGCCTGCCTCTGCTGTTTGCTTATCTCTCCCTTTACCCTGGAGAATGCCGCAGGGTTATTTTTCTGCTCCAATTATTTAGGGAGAGTTACGTGGAAGTCGAGAGTCTGGCAGCTGGGCCTGGAAAAGGTGAGGGTTTTTTGCTATTTCTGAATTCTGCAGGGAAGGACTTCCCGAACCTTCTTTGTTAATGGAATCGTCAGGGTTTTTAAGCAGGCAGGTGACCTTAAAGAGCCTAGGTAGCGAAAGTGCTGGGTATGTAAACTCAAGTGAGGACTGAATTAGGTGTCCCTGCCTAGCTCATTGGATCCATATGAATGGAGCTTGGGGACTTGGGAACAATGGGCAGCATGATCCCAATCCCCGCTGCCCTGCACCAATCGCAGGCCCCCTCCTGGTTTGAATGATCCAATCACGTGCTTGTGTGGGAACTCTGAGTTGTATATAGTTGGCCCCATCTGGCCCAGTTCTTCAGGTTACCCAATGCTGCATCTAATAAAGAGCTGATGTTTCTCTACCACCTCACCTCTTCTATGCGTGGAACCCACTATGTTAGGGGTGGCCAACGGTAGCTCTCCAGATGTTTTTGCCTACATCTCCCATCAGCCCCAGCCATTGGCCATGCTGGCTGGGGCTGATGGGAGTTGTAGGCAAACAACATCTGGAGAGCTACCGTTGGCCGCCCCTGCGCTATGTTATAGAAAGTTTTCGAGGGTAGCTGTGTCGGTCTACAGTAGAACAGCTATATTTGAATGTGCTGTATCCACAGGAAGTGGTGGCGGCTACGAGCAGAGACAGCTTCAAGAAGGGTCTGGGTAAACATCTGGAGCAGAGGTCCAGCAGCAGCTATTAGCCACAAGGTATAGAGGGAACTCTCTGTCTGGGTCAAGTGATACTCTGTGTTCTTGGTGCTTGGAGGGCAACAATGGGAGGGCTTCTAGTGTCCTGGCTGCACTGATGGACCTCCTAATGGCATCTGGGGTTTTTGGTCACTGTGTGACACAGAGTGTTGAACTGGATGGGCCATTAGCCTGATCCAGCATGGCTTCTCTTATGTTCTTATGACTCTATACCCCACTGAGAGAGAGAGATAGTTGTTTTCAATGTAGTTGTTCTCAAGGTAGTTTGACGGTGCAGAAATCTGCCTGGCCTCTTATGAAGCTGCCTTATACCGAATCAGACCTTTGGTTCATCAAAGTCAGTATTGTCTTCTCAATAACAGTATTGTCTTGGTCCTGTTGACCAAGGACCAAGAGAGTCAAATTACAGACGGCAGTCACACACAGTAGATGATGATGATAACAACAGATGATGACTATGGATTCTCTTTAGTATTTTCCTGTTCAGTAAATCTCCTTGCAATTGATGAAGGTGATAATGGAACACATTCTAAAACAATGGCTCACCTTGCTCGTGGACCTTCTAATAGCACCTGGGTTTTGGCCACTATGTGACACAGATTGTTGGACTGGATGGGCCAATGGCCTGATCCAACATGGCTGCTCTTATGTTCTTATGTTTGGGGCAGGTGATACTCAGTCTTCTTGGTTTTTGGGATGGTAACAGGGGGAAGGCTTCTGGAGTTCTGGCCCTGCTGGTGGACCTTTCCTGATGGCCCTTGGGTTTTGGCCACTGTGTGACAGACAATGGGCCATTGGCTCTTGTAAAGCTGTTAAAAAGGCAGTTCATAAGGAAAGCCCTGCTGGATCAGACCAGTGATCCAACTAGTCTAGCACACTGTCTCACACAGTGGACAACTACTTTCTTTGGGGGACCTACAACAGGGCAGAGAGTTTGAGGCCTTCCTAAGAACATCAGAAGAGTCCTGCTGGATTACACCAAAAGTCCATCTAGTCCAGCATCCTGCCTCACACAGTAACCAACCAGTTACTATGGAGGTCCAACAAGAGGGCATAAAGGCTGAGACCTTCCCCCAATGTTGCCACCTGGCACTTGAATTCAGAGATTTACTATCTTTGAATGGGGAGGTTTCCTTTAGTCACCTGAAAGAACTCTCCTCCATGAATCTATCTAATCCCCCTTTAAAGTTCTGTCTGTGGCCATCACTACAGCCTCTGGCAGCAGCATCTGTATTTTAATTACTCACTGTTCCTCTTGAATCTCCTACCCATCAGTTGCATTGCATGCCCTTTAGCCAAGACAAATACATAAGAGAAGCCATGTTGGATCAGGCCAGTGGCCCATCCAGTCCAACACCCTGTGTCACACAGTGGCCAAAAAACCCAGGTGCCATCAGAAAGTCCATCAGTGGGGCCAGGACACTAGAAGTCCTCACACTGTTGCCCCTCCCAAGCATCAAGAATACAGAGCATCACTGCCCCACACAGAGAGTTCCATCAATACTGTTGCACATGCCATCAGTGCCAAAAATTGATTCCCTAGCCCAGTTTAAGGGACTCAACAGCCTGAGGTCCAAGTGAGTTGATCTAGAGATTCTTTTATTGCCACAGGTAACAGGAGGGGAAACAACTCTCTCTCTCTGTACCAACATCCTTCCTGTGTTTTTCCATTTTCACAAAGCCATAACATTTATACATTTCTGATAACAAAGCAGGTCTAATTGACTGGTCACAAAGTTCTCCCTTCCGACCCTTTGTGGTATCTCATTGGTCCAATGAATCCCATCTCCGATTTTAGAAACGAAAGCTGAAGTGATACCTCGTGGGGACTTTTAATCAGGACTCCCCCCCCCCCAAAAAAAATCCTTTACTTCCTGGTATCTTGCATTCGTGGTTTTCTGGGAATGTACAGATGGCCAAGGGGTGTTTGTTCAGGTCCTTTGTCTTCTTTGTGTGGGCACTTGGCCTAATTCCAGAAAACATGTAAGAGGCAAAACTTCCGCCTTTGTGATATGTCTCCAGAGATAGGGAGAATGTTTACTTTTTCTTAGAAGTTATTTACAGAACATGATGATAACATATTCTCGCTAGTAGAGTTAGTGCAAATCTGTCTGGCACTCTGTGCACGTTCTGGTGCAAATCCCAATCTACATTCTACAATACCCTGCAACTAATGGCCACCGATGGACCTCGGTTCCATCACCTGGACCATTCAAGCAGATTGTCACCAAATATGCAGACTAGTGCCAGCTTCTCATCAACTAAGCAAATTCCACATTTTAATCCCTGGGATGGGAAAACCCACATCCCCGTAGCAGCCTAATGCACACCTCTCCCTTATCCTCTTCTCTGACTACATCCTGGCTTTTTCTCCATCTCGCATCCCTTTTCTTGCTTTCCATTTCCCCATCCTCCTTTTTTCCCAGGAACTGAATTTTTTTGCTCAGTCACGTCCTTTCCCCCCCCCCCCCCATTGCTCGCTCTCTGTCTGATGTTCCAAGCCTCCGCTCTCTTTCAACTGCATAATGAATAGGGACTCAGGCTGTGATGGGGAAGCTCTCTTCTGGATCTATTTGGATGCCTCCGCCGCTGTCTATACATCAAAGCTTTCCTTGCCGGGAGTCTAATGAGTCACCTCCTAGGAAACAGCAGGCGTGCTCTGGGGAGCCTTTTCGTACACCTACTCTCTCCTCCGCCACAAGCCACCTCCTACCCCCTGATAAATACCCCCAGTAGGTGGTGATAATTAAGGAACGTCTCTGATCCTGTCCTTCCTGACCCATGTGACTTGCAGAATTAAAATAATATCGGGGAGAGCCAACTTCAAGCTTAAGCTCTGGTAGCGGATCTTCTGATGCTAAACCCAGCCCTCAGAAGTGGATTTATCCGGGAAGGTCCAGCTGGGACAGAGAGGACAGCCAGAGAGATTCCTGGAGATGTGCGGATGCTATTTGAGGAAGGTGGAGTTTGGAGAAGAAGTTCAGCAGGGATTGTGATGCCATAGAGTCCACCCTTCAAAGTAGGGTTGCCAAGTTCAATTCGAGAAATATCTGGGGACTTTGGGGGTGGAGCCAGGAGAAGGGTTATGACAAGCGTAATTGCACTCCAAAGGGAGTTCTGGCCACCATATTTCAAGGGACCACACACCTTTTAAATGCCTTCCCTCCATTGGAAATAATGAAGGATGGGGCACCTTCTTTGGGGTCTCATATAATTGGACCCCTCAGTCCAATCTTTTTGAAATTTGGAGGATCGTTTGAGAAGAAGCATCAGATGCTATGCTGCAAGTTTGGTGCCTCTATCTCAAAAAACAGCATCCCAGATACCTGCAGATCAATTCTCCATTATTCCTTACTGGAATCAGTCTCCATAGGATATAATTGAGTGCCTACAGACATTTCCCCCTCCCCCCCCCTGCTTTCCGATGACCTTGAAGTGGGGGGAGGGCCCCCAAACCAGGGGGTCCCTTGCCCCCACCTGGGGATTGGCAACCCTTCTTCAAAGTTGCCATTTTCTCAGGAGAACCAGGGTTCTTTTGTAGCAGGAACTCCTTTGCCTATTAAACCACACCTCCTTGATGTAGCCAATCCTCCTGGAGCTTACAGTAGGCCCTGTACTAAGAGCCCTGTAAGCTCCTGGAGGATTGGCTACATCAGGGGGGCATGGCCTAATATGCAAAGGAGCTCCTGCAAGAATGCCACCCCTGACACGTGGGAAGAGTGAGATCTGGTAAAAGAATGTCACCCATCACCTGGTATTAAAAGAAAAGGAGGGGAAAATGGAATTCTGGGCAAAGAAATGCCTTATTCTATTATCGTTGTATTGCATTCTACTGTATTGTATATGATGGTTGCATTGCATTTCCTTATGTAGGGACATAGCATATTATAGATGGTTCTTGCCATGAAGTTGTATATAGCCTCAGCCTGGGCCGGAAAGTCTACTGTGGTTTCAATGCAGGCAGCAATAACCTTTACTGATAGCTGTTAATAAAAAACACTGCTTTAAATACTGACTGATTCAGCATCTGTGGGTGCCTCTCACCTACATACTGAACAGAAAGTTCTTGACTGTAGCCAGCTTCTCTCCCCTCCTTCCTGCAAGAGCTCTTTCCTTCAGCTGTCAATCAGCTTTATCTTCAGATGCCACTGAGGGTGCTTTATCTTCCAGCCACTGAGGGTGCTAAGGTTGCCAGTCTCCAGGTAGGGGCTGGAAATCTCCCAGAATTACAGGTGATCTTTCTTTCTTTCTTTCTTTCTTTCTTTCTTTCTTTCTTTCTTTCTTTCTTTCTTTCTTTCTTTCTTTCTTTCTTTCTTTCTTTCTTTCTTTCTTTCTTTCTTTCTTTCTTTCTTTCTTTCTTTCTTTCTTTCTTTCTCCTTGACATAATCAAGCCATGGTCTACCTCAAATCTTCACAAATAGACCAAGTGGGCAGCCGTGTTGGTCTGAAGAAATAGAACAAAGTAGGAGTCCGGTAGCACCTTGAAGACCAACAAAGTTTGATGGAGAATGCCTGATGAAGTGTGCTTCTAGCACATGAAAGCTCACATTCTCAATAAAACTTTGTTGGTCTGCAAGGTGCTACCGGACTCCATCTTTGTTCAAATCTTTGCCATTAGTGTAAGCATACAAACAACACCACTAACTACATTTAATGAGGTGAGGCTCTGAGGCATAACTATGAAGGTTTATCAACTACGGTAAGAATATCCTGGTTTAATCTGGGCCCTTCACCTTCTAGGGTGCTGAACAGACCTTGCCAGGAGAGGTGGAAGAAAATGAGTAGGGCACTGAAATCAGAATTTGTTGAGTCAGACTAAAAGGTCAAAATGGGTTGATCAGAGGTGGAAGAAAGAGGCAGAAGTTGAAACTGTAGAACAGGGGTGTCGGACTGATTGGTTATGAGGGCCGGATCTGACATAAATGAGACCTTGTGTGGCTGGGCCATGATGGGCTGGGCCCTATGTGTACCTACTTAAGATTAGTTTTAAAAAACCTTAAAACATGATTAAAACATTAGCACTCGTTGATCTTAAAGGTGCTTTTTTGTATTCTTCCCATAAGATCCAGTGAACTGGGCAAAGGAAGCTCTGGCTCTTTCCCTCTCTCCCCAGGGGATTAGGAGAGGGAGGAGCCTCAGCCAATAGAAGGAAGAGAGGCTTGGCTCAGTAGCTCTGCTGTGTGATTGAGAGGGCCTGACAATGCAAGCTCTCCCGCCCCCCCTTCCTCCTCAAGGGAGGAGCCTCAGCCAGTGGAGAAAATAGAGGCTTTGCTCTGTAGCTCCTGTGCGATTGAGCAAGCTGTGCAAAGCAAGCTGTGATGCAGAAGGAAGCATGAGAGAGAGAAGGAAGCAGATGACAGCCAGTTGTTTGGGGGCTTTATAAGAGCCCTCCGGGGGCCTGATTCAGCCCCCAGGCTGCATGTTTGACACCCCTGTAAGAAGGTGGAGAGAAGTACAGGTGATAAAAACAAATGTGGTCAGAAGGACTGGAGAGATGGGAAAGAAAAACTGGTCTCCGTCGGTAGGGATAATGAAGATCAGAGCACCTAATCCAAAGTTATTTTAGTTCTATCGGAGCATCCCAGCACACACCGTAAAATCAATTTTTGCAATTAGGCCCATAGACTAATTTGTCTGCTATGTACTTGTTAATAAGGAGGGTGGGAAGTGACCTTTTTCGACAAAAAAAAAAAAAATCTCAAGAAGATGAAAAAAAAGCTTAATCAAGCCAGGGAGGGAAAATCAGGACTAATTGTCAAAATTAATACGGCCAGTGGGAAAATGATTACCATAAATTACTAATCAGATGAAGATGCATTTGGAATGCAAGAAAGCAAACGGATTGGATCAAGACGATCTATATCTACATTACTTTGAGTTGTGTTGATGATGATCTAGCTTCATATTTTGACCTGCCGGTATGGAGGTGGGAGCAAACAGGTCAGAAGCTCAGAGCAGCTGATATTTTTTTTCTGTGTTAAATATAAAAAACATAGGGAGAGCCCTGCTGTATCAGACCAGTGGTCTGTCTAGTACAGCATCTTGTTTCAAGCTAGGCTTCCCAACCCACCCGCCCTGGCGGGGGACCCCCAAATTTTCAGCCTCCTCCCCCGCTCTTTAAAAATCTGGGGGCGGGGGGAGAGAGAACATACCTGTAGGCATCATGTTGTTTTACAGCTTGGGATCCGTTTTTAAAATGTGTCCTTTTAAGGCTGCACAGGAAACAGGAACCGCCCCTCCCTTTCTTTTCCTGTGCAACCTTGCTTTCGTTTTCACAGCGAGCAAATTCTGCTGGAAGAAGACCAAGTACGGTAAGTATTTGTGTGTGAGAGAGAGAGGGGGGGAGGGGGCAGGGAAGGGGGATTCCCTGGTATGGAGGCCCTCCCCCCCCTTTAGAAAGCGTGGGGGGGAGGGAAATGTCTACTAGGCACTCTATTATTTCCTATGGAGAACAATTCCCATAGAGAATAATAGGGAATTGATCCATGGGTATTGGGGGCTCTGGGGGGGCTATTTTTTGAGGTAGAGGCACCAGATTTTCAGTATAGCAGCTAGTGCCTCTCCCCAAAATACCCCCCAAGTTTAAAAAAAATATTGGACCAGAGGGTCCAATTCTATGAGCCCCAAGAGATGGTGCCCCTATTCTTAATTATTTCCTATGGAAGAAAGGCATTTAAAAAGGCGTGCTGTCCCTTTAAATGTGATGGCCAGAACTCCCTTGGAGTTCAATTATGCTTGTCACATCCTTGTTCCTGGCTCCACCCCCAATGTATCCTGGCTCCACCCCCAAAGTCTCCTGGCTCTGCCCCCAAAGTCCCCAGATTTTTCTTTAATTGGACTTGGCAACCCTATTTCAAGCAGTAGTCAACTAGTTACGATGGAGGGTCAACAACAAGGCATATAGTCCAGGGCCTTCCTAAGAACATCAGAAGAGCCCTGCTGAATCAGACCAGTGGTCTGTCTAGTCTAGTATCTTGTCTCATGTAGTGGCCAACCAGTTACTACGGAGGACCAACAAAAGGGCACAGAGGCTGAGGCCTTCCTAAGAACATAAGAAAGCCCTGCTAGGTCAGCCCAGTAGTCCATCTAGTCCAGCATCGTTTCCCACACAGTGGCCAACCAGTTCCTCTGGAGGGCCAACAACAGGGCAGAGAGGCCGAGGCCTTCCTAAGAACATCAGAAGAGCTCTGCTGGATCAGACCAGTGAGGGTCCAGCATCTTGTCTCACACAGTGACCAACCAGTTCCTCTGGAGGGCCAACAACAGAGCAGAGAGGCTGATGTCTTCCTAGGAACATCAGAAGAGCTCTGCTGGATCAGACCAGTGAAGGTCCATCTAGTCCAGCATCTTGTCTCACACAGTGGCCAAACAGTTCCCCTGGATGGGCCAACAACAGGGCAGAGAGGCCAAGGCCTTCCTAAGAACATAAGGAGAGCCCTGCAGGATCTGCCTCTGTACATAGAGGTTCTCTTTAGTCACCGTGGCCTGTTGCCACTGATAGACCTGTCCTCCATGAACCTGCCTAATCCCCTTTTAAGCTCTCTATGCCTGTGGCCATCACTAAATCCTCTGGAAGCAAAATCCAGATGTTAATTGTTTGTTGTGCAAATAACCATTTCCTTTAATTTATCCTGAATCCACTGCCCATCAGCTCTATTAGATGCCCTTTAGCCAAGATTGTCCAGAGCTTTTGAGTGGGTTGTCATGAATGCATGGATGATCCCCAGTTTAGCTTGGAGAGGAGGCGACTGAGAGGTGATAGGATCACCATCTTGAAGTACTTGAAGGGCTGTCATACAGAGGATGAGGTGGAATTGTTTTCCATGGCCCCAGAAGGTAGGACCAGAACCAATGGGTTGAAATTAAATCAAAAGAGTTTCCAGCTCAACATTAGGAAGAACTTCTTGAGCATTAGAGCGGTTCCTCAGTGGAAAAGGCTCCCTCAGGAGGTGGTGGGCTCTCCTTCCTTGAAGGTTTTTAAACAGAAGCTAGATGGCCATCTGACAGCAATGAAGATCCTGTGAATTTAGGGGGAGGTATTTGCGAGTTTCCTGCATTGTGCAGGGGGTTGGACTAGATGACCCTGGAGGTCCCGTCCAACTCTATGATTCTATGATTATAGGGAGGGAGGGAGAAAAGGACAAAGGAAGAACAGATTGCACAACTGGGAGTGAAAAACAATGAAATCTTCCCTTATTCCTTTCCCAAAATGAATTTCCTTTCCGTTTGAAGCTTGAATGCATTTTTGCCTGACCAAGTCGGCCCTACCGGCTGGAGTATTCCAATGAATGAAAAGAAAACCTGTTTTATCGTTTTGCTAAGCGAGCCTCCCACTTTCTCAAGTGACAAGAATCAAACGGTGCCCCACAGTTTTTGTGCTCCGGACCCTAATTGGTTTCAGTGGGGTTGCTCGGCGTGCCAGATGGATTTGCCGTCGCTCTTTTTCCTACGGCGCAGTTTGCCAGGGCATGATTAGCTGTTACTTGACTAGGACAGTTGGCTACAGAACCCGTCAATTATTTCGGGGGCCGGGGTTGGGAGAGAAGCACGTGAAGTTCAAAGGAAGCCATCCAGGAAATCTGGGGGGACGGCCCTTCCTCAAGCTGCGAATTGGATTTTTCTAGTACGCAGTAATCCCCACAACCCTAATGAGTGGTGTGCAGCAGGGAGAGGAATCCGGCGAAAGTGGTACAGTTGTCATTTCTGCGGAGTACCAGATCCTTTCCCCAGAAATGTAGGGGAACGCATTATGCACCTGATGCTGGCATTATTTCTTCAGTAAATCTTCTCCTGTATTAATCCGCTGAGGCTATCGAATAACCGTGATTGCTGTCCAATGCTTGGCTTCTGAAATGTGTTGCTAAAAACAAGCCTATTTAGCCCCTTGATACACCCACCGCTCTGCTTTTAGCCAGTTTTTTTTTTTTTTTTTTAAAGCCAGTTTGGTGTAGTGGTTAAGTGTGCAGACTCTTATCTGGGAGAACCGGGTTGGATTCCTCACTCCTCCACATGCACCTACTGGAATGACCTTGGGTCAGTCATAGCTCTGGCAGAGGTTATCCTTGAAAGGGCAGCTTCTGTCAGAGCTCTCTCAGCCCCATCTACCTCACCGTGGGTCTGTTGTGGGGGAAGAAGATAGAGGAGATTGTGAGCCACTCTATCCTTGCAGGGGCAGCTGCTACGAGAGCCCTCTCAGCCCCATCCACCTCACAGGGTGTCCGTTGGGGTGGGAGAAGATATAAGAGATTGTAAACCCCTCTGTCCTTGAAAGGGCAGCTGCTGTGAGAGCCCTCTCAGCCCCACCCACCTCACGGGGTGTCTGTTGGGGGGGAGAAGATATAGGTGATTGTAAGCCCCTCTGTCCTTGAAAGGGTAGCTGCTGTGAGAGCTCTCTCAGCCTCACCCACTTCACAGGGTGTCTTTTGTGGGGGAAGGAGATAGAGGAAATTGTAAGTCACTCTGAGTCTCTGATTCAGAGGGAAGGGTGGGGTATACATCTGCAGTCTTTTTCTTCTCTTGCTGTGAGGTCGCAGCTGACTTATAGGTTACTTATAGACAGGCAGTTTGGGGCACATGGGAGGCATCCCAAATTGGGCAGGCTCAAAAAAAAGCATTCTGAGTTGTCCACATGCTCCAGCGCTGAGTGCCTCTATCCTGCCCAGGGATAGAGGCACTTAAAAACGTCAATAGTTATAGACAGGGGTGGAATTCTAGCAGGAGCTCCTTTGCATATTAGGCCACAAACCCCTGATGGAGCCAATCCTCCAAGAGCTTGCATGGCTACATCAGGGGGGTTTGGCCTAATATGCAAAGGAGCTCCTGCTAGAATTCCACCCCTGTGAGAGCCAGTTTGGTGTAGTGATTAAGTGCGTGGACTCTTATCTGGGAGAACCGGGTTTGATTCCCCACTCCTTCACCTGCCCCTGCTGGAATGGCCTTGGGTCAGCCATAGCTCTGGCAGAGGTTGTCCTTGAAAGGGCAGCTTCTGTCAGAGCTCTCTCAGCCTCACCCACCTCACAGGGTGTCTGTTGTGCGGGGAGAAGATAAAGGAGCTTGTAAGCTGCTCCGAGTCTCTGATTCAGAGAGAAGGGCGGGGTATAAATCTGCAATTCTTCTTCTGTGTATATATGCGATGGAACAGTCTGCTACTCCCCCACCCAATATCTGAGGGCGTTTTCACACAGACCTTAATCAGTAGCGACGCCCCTCTTCACCGTGCAGGATCGGCGCGGATTTCGCACTAATTGCCGCGGAGCACCCGGAAGAGCTGGAAAGTCCCGCGGCTTTTGCGGCGCAAACGGAAACTGCCAAAAACCAGTTTCCATTTGCACTGCAAAAGCCGCGGGACTTTCCGGCTCTTCCGGGTGCTCCGTGGCAATTAGTGCGAAATCCGCGCCGATCCTGCGCGGTGAAGAGGGGTGTCGCTACTGATTAAGGTCTGTGCGAAAACGCCCTGAGTGATATACTTTGGTCCAGGGCTTTTTTATTTGTAGCAGGAACTCCTTTGCATATTAGGCCACACCCCCTGATGTAGCCAATCCTCCTGGAGCCTACAGCAGGCCCTGTACTAAGAGCCCTGCAAGCTCTTGGAAGATTGGCTACAGCAGGGGGGCGTGGCCTAATATGCAAAGGAGTTCTTGATACAAAAAAAAAGGCTGGCAGTCCTAGCTTGTATTGACACTCACAGGGGTGGAATTCTAGCAGTAGCTCCTTTGCATATGAGGCCAAACCCCCCTCATGTAGCCAATCCTCCAAGAGCTTACAAAAAAGAGCCTTGTAAGCTCTTGGAGGATTGGCTACATCAGGGGTGTGTGGCCTCATATGCAAAGGAGCACCTGCTAGAATTCCACCCCTAATTATAGACATATGTGCATTTATTACAAAACATATAAAAA
Source organism: Heteronotia binoei (assembly GCF_032191835.1). Classification (NCBI taxonomy): domain Eukaryota; kingdom Metazoa; phylum Chordata; class Lepidosauria; order Squamata; family Gekkonidae; genus Heteronotia; species Heteronotia binoei. The sequence goes on from NC_083238.1 coordinate 56,958,948, forward strand.
CTTGCAGGGGCCCGAATGAAGCCTCATGAAATCATCAAAGTGACAGATGCACATGAACGATACCTGTATGACCCAGAGTGTTTTGGCTTGCAGAAGCCTTCTTCAGATGTCAAAATAAAACAAAGTCCCAGTTACAAATCAATAAGCGATTAATATAGGATCCAAAAGGGAATGTTTCAATATGGAGATGAATGACACAATTTTTGGAAGGCCGCCAATGTATTTGGCCTTATTTCAACAGCAATTTCATATATAGTTAAAAAAAATGATATTGCTAATATGCACCTTCCAGTTTAAGCTCTAAGAGAGCCAGTTTGGTATAGTGGTTAAGTGTGCGGACTCTTATCTAGGAGAACCGGGTTTGATTCTCCACTCCTCCACTTGCAGCTGTTGGAATGGCCTTGGGTCAGTCATAGGTCTCGCAGACCTGTCATTGAAAGGGCAGATTCTGTGGGAGCTCTCTCAGCCCCACCTACCTCACAGGGTGTCTATTGTGTGGGAGGAAGGCAAAGGAGATTGTAAGCCGCTCTGATATTGGAGTGGAGGGCGGAGTATAAACCCAATATCCCTTCTTTACAATCCATTTAATCAGGGCCAGTGTAACATCAATATGTATCAGTGGAGTTTTTGTTTCATAGGGGAGCCATGTTGGTCTGCAGTAGAAGAACCAGATTTGAGTCATGCAGCACCTTAAAAACCGATGAAATTTTCAGGCTAAGCGCATTCGTGAGTGAAAGTTCTGGCGAAGAAATCTTGTCGGTCTCTAGGGTGCCACTGGATTTGTGTCTAGGTATTGGAAAGAAATGAATGAATTAAAACCAATCAAGCAAGGCAAAGTTAGCACATGCAGATCTATCGTAATTGCAACAAGTCTGGACTGGTTTCCATGCAGCTGGATGGTTATTTGTCAGAGAAGTTTTAGGCCAGGGGTGTCAAACATGCAGTTCGGGGGCCAAATCAAGCTTCCAGAGGGCTCCAATCAGGCCCCCAAGCAACTGGCTGTCATCTGCTTCCTTCTCCCTCTCTCTTGCTTCCTTCTGCATAACAGCTTGCTTTGCAAGGCTTGCTCAATTGCAGAGAAGCTACAGAGCAAAACCTCTATTTTCTCCATTGGTTGAGGCTCCTCCCTTGGGGAGGAAGGGGGGGAGGAATAGCTTGCTTTGCCAGGCTCTCTCAATCGCACAGCAGAGCTACTAAGCCAAGCCTCTCTTCCATCCGGGGAAGGAAAGAAGAGCCAGAGTTTGCTTTGCCTAGTTCCCTGGATCACATTGAAGAAATACAAAAAAGCACCTTTAAAAGCCAATGATTGCTAACATTTTGAGCATGTTTTACGTTTTTTAATATATATATATTTCTGTTTGTCTGTGTTCCTTATAAAATTTCTATCTCTGTTACCTAATCTTAAATAGGCACACACATGGCCCGGCCCAACAAGGTCTCATTTATGTCAGCACCGGCCCTCATAACTAATGAGTTCGACACCCCTTCTTTAGGCTGATCCTGCATGGAGCAGGGGGTTGGACTAGATGGTCTGTATGGCCCTTTCCAACTCTATAATTCTATGATTGTTTTTCCCTCTCAACCCAGTTTCTCCCATTAAACTCAAGAGAGCCAGTTTGGTGTAGTGGTTAAGTGTGTGGACTCTTATCTGGGAGAACTGAGTTTGATTCCCCACTCCTCCACTTGCACCTGCTGGAATGGCCTTGGGTCAGCCATAGCTCTCTTTTCTGGGAGAACTGGGTTTGATTCCCCACTCCTCCACTTGCAGCTGCTGGAATAGCCTTGGGTCAGCCATAGCTCTCTTGTCTGGGAGAACTGGGTTTGATTCCCCCCTCCTCCACTTGCAGCTGCTGGAATGGCCTCGGGTCAGCCATAGCTCTCTTATCTGGAAGAACCAGGTTTGATTCCCCCCTCCTCCACTTGCAGCTGCTGGAGCGGCCTTGGGTCATCCATAGCTCTGGCAGAGATTGTCCTTGAAAGGGCAGCTTCTGTCAGAGCTCTCCCAGCCCCACCTACCTTACAGGGTGTCTTTTGTGGGGGAAACGATAAAAGGAGATTGTAAGCCACTCTGAGTCTCTGATTCAGTGAGAAGGGCAGGGTACAAATCTGCAATTCTTCTTCTTCTTCAACTACTGTGCTATTTGATGGTTTTAGATTAGTTCAGATAAACCCATTTCCCACCTTTTGGCCCTCTTTGTCCCTTTGCTCAGGGGAGAAAAAAAAAAAGAAGGATGCTGTTGCCCTGTGTTCGAGGTAGGGTTGCCAATCCCCAGGTGGGGGCAGGGGATCTCCCAGTTTGGAGACCTTCCCTCCGCTTCAGGGTCGTCAGAAAGCGGGGGAAGGGGAGGGAAATGTCTGCTGGGAACTCTGTTATTCCCTATGGAGATTTATTCCCATAGAAAATAATGGAGAATTGATCTGCGGGTATCTGGGGCTCTGGGGGGGCTTTTTTTGGGGGTAGAGGCACCAAATTTTCAGTATAGCATCTAGTGCCTCTCCCCAAAATACCCCCCAAGTTTCAAAAAGATTGGACCAGGGGGTCCAATTCTATGAGCCCCAAAAGAAGGTGCCCGTATCCTTCATTATTTCCTATGGAAGGAAGGCATTGAAAAGGTGTGCGGTCCCTTTAAATGTGACGGCCAGAACTCCCTTTGGAGTTCAATTATGCTTGTCACAGCCTTGATCTTGGCTCCACCCCTAATGTCTCCTGGCTCCACCCCCAAAGTCTCCTGGCTCTACCCTCAAACTCCCCAGATATTTCTTGAATTGGACTTGGCAACCCTAGTTCGAGGACTGAAGCGCTTCTTCGCACAGTCTTCTGTTTGTCCTTCCACCAAAGTGGTTGCTCACTGCAAGCTCTCTTCCATACCGTTTCCGGCCGCCTAATTTATCTTAATGACCCCATTCGCTCACAACTCTACGTTTCCTTCCCCCTCTCCTCCCTGGGACACCCCCTCCCCACTTTCTTAGACGATCATCTTAAAAAAAATTGTATCCAGTTATTCCCCGGTTCCATCTTATCTCTTCTGTCCCTTTCCATTTAATCTTTCAATATCCACAGGCCAGATGGCAGCCCTCCAATCTTGCTTTTATCTCTTCGCTTGCACCGAGATAGCACTACTCCAGGCTGGATGCTTCGGTCTCGGACTGATATCGTGCATCATTGTCTCTAAAGCTAGCACCTCTCTGTAGGCCTATTTTGAGCCGCCTTTGTTTATTTTTTAATATGCCTTTTCTTGATGACCTCACCTGCTAACGTGCTGTTCAGGATGAATGCACCAGTGGCTTTCACTGCCACAACTCCCCCCCCCCCCCTTAAATCCCATCATTCTTTTAGAAAGTGTATGTCTTAATCAACAATGGGAAGAGTAGGGTTGCCATTCAAGAAATATCTGGGGACTTTGGGGGTGCATCCAGGAGACATTGTGGGCGGATCCAGGAACAAGGGTGTGACAAGCATAATTGAACGCCAAGGGAATTCTGGCCATCACATTTAAAGGGACAGCGCACCTTTTAAAATTTCTTCCTTCCATAGGAAATAATGAAGGATAGGGGAACCTTCTTTTGGGGCTCATAGAATTGGACCCCCTGCTTCAATAGCTTCAAAACTTAGGGGGTACTTTGGGGAGAGGAACTAGATACTATGCTGAAAATGTGGTGCCTCTACCTCAAAAAACAGCTCCCCCAGAGCCCCCAAAACCTTCAGATCAATTCCCCATTATACCCTATGAGAATCAATCTCCACATAGGGAATAATGGAGTGCTCAGCAGACGTTTCCCTCCCCTCTCCCCCGTGTCTGGTGACTCTGAAGTGAGGGATTGGCCTCTCTACTCATGAGTTGCTGCCAACTTCTTCAAAGTTCTTCAAAATAACACAGACACCCCATCCCAAGAAGAAGCCTTTCAATCGGAGTCTGAAGCCTCCGGAGGTGCAAAGGCACATGGTCCTCTGGGGGCGGGGCTTCCCCCCAACAGTCAGCTGACTGGGGGCGGGAAGGAGCCTGGGAAAGCGGAAGAACCCCCACTGCGACCTGGGGATTGTCACCTAGGGAAGAGTGATTATTGGATTTGGTTTTCTTCAGGTTGACCCACAAACTAATATTACTTAGGCATCAAGAAGGAAACTATGTGGTACACTAAACATGGAGTTGCATGAAAATACACAACCTCGTGTCAAGTAGTCTCCAGTATCAATGTTCCCTCTGGGCTGATGCAACCTTTCCCGAGAGCCAGTTTGGTGTAGTGGTTAATTGTTTGGAGGGGGTGGGGAGGGATGGTTTCAGGATTATACAACTGTGCACTTTATATCGAAAGTGTTTGGTGTGGTGGTGAAGTGTGCAGACTCTTATCTGGGAGAACCAGGTTTGATTTCCCACTCCTCCACTTGCAGCTGCTGCAATGGCTTTGGGTCAGCCATAGCTCTCATAGAAGAAGAAGAAGACTGCAGATTTATACCCCGGCCTCTCTCTCTGAATCAGAGACTCAGAACGGCTTACAATCTCCTATATCTTCTCCCCCCACAACAGACACTTTATGAGGTGGGTAGGGCTGAGAGGGTTCTCCCAGAAGCTGCCCTTTCAAGGACAACTCCTACTAGAGCTATGGCTGATCCAAGGCCGTTCCAGCAGCTGCAAATTGAGGCGGGGAATCAAACCCGGTTCTCCCAGATAAGAGTTCGCACACTTTACCATTACACCAAACTGGCTCTCTAGGAGTTGTCCTTGAAAGGGGGGCAGCTTCTGGGAGACCTTTCTCAGCCCCACCCATCTCACAGGGTGTCTGTTGTAGGCAGGGGTTGCTTTGTAGAAAAATAGGTGGTGGAGCTCATCCAGGGATTGTTATACAGCTGCACCTACTATTAATTGGACAAGGTGGGGAAGAGGAGGGGCAACCCACAGAAAAGTTCAGGAGCTCCTGCTGAATCCAAGGCCTAGTTGTGGGGGAGGAAGGTAATGGAGACTGTGAGCTGCTCTGAGACTCTAAAATTCGGAGTGGAGGGCAAGCTGTAAATCCAATGTCTTCTTCTACATTGTAATGTATAACGAAATAATTATACAACACATGGACCCGTTGCTAAGAGGCCATGGACCGGTACTGGTCCACGGCCCATGGATTGGGGACCCTTGCCCTATAAGGTAGATGAGGCTGAGAGAGCTCTGAAAGAACTGTGACTGAGCCAAGGTCACCCAGCTGCTAATCACTACACCAAACGGGACTATTACATCTCTTCTGGCATCACATCCCCCATCCTTCATCATCCTTGACCCTCATTCTGCTGTTCTGATCTTACTAAAATGAGCTCAAAGCTATCAATTGCTCAGCGGTGTTTCCTAATTCTCTGGCTCATTCTAAACCATATTTACATTTGGGGACATAACCTAACCGTGAGAGTGGTTCCTCAGTGGAACAGGCTTCCTCAGGAGGTGGTGGGCTCTCCTTCCTTGGAGGTTTTGAAACAGAGGCTGAATGGCCATCTGACAGTAATGAAGATCTTGTGAATTTAGGGGGAGGTGTTTGTGAGTTTAGAGTGGTTCCTCAGTGGAACAGGCTTCCTCAGGAGGTGGTGGGCTCTCCTTCCTTGGAGGTTTTTAAGCAGAGGCTAGAGGGCCATCTGACAGCAATGAAGATCCTGTGAATTTAGGGGGAGGTGTCTGTGAGTTTAGAGTGGTTCCTCAGTGGAACAGGCTTCCTCAGGAGGTGGTGGGCTCTCCTTCCTTGGAGGTTTTTAAGCAGAGGCTAGAGGGCCATCTGACAGCAATGAAGATCCTGTGAATTTAGGGGGAGGTGTCTGTGAGTTTAGAGTGGTTCCTCAGTGGAACAGGCTTCCTCAGGAGGTGGTGGGCTCTCCTTCCTTGGAGGTTTTTAAGCAGAGGCTAGAGGGCCATCTGACAGCAATGAAGATCCTGTGAATTTAGGGGGAGGTGTCTGTGAGTTTAGAGTGGTTCCTCAGTGGAACAGGCTTCCTCAGGAGGTGGTGGGCTCTCCTTCCTTGGAGGTTTTTAAGCAGAGGCTAGAGGGCCATCTGACAGCAATGAAGATCCTGTGAATTTAGGGGGAGGTGTCTGTGAGTTTAGAGTGGTTCCTCAGTGGAACAGGCTTCCTCAGGAGGTGGTGGGCTCTCCTTCCTTGGAGGTTTTTCAACAGAGGCTAGATAACCTTCTGACAACAATGCTGTGCCAAAAGGATCTAGGGGTCTTAGCGGATCATACGCTGAATATGAGTCAACAGTGTGATGCGGTGACTAAAAAGGCAAATGAAATTTCGGGCTGTATCAACAGAAGTCTAGTGTCCAGATCACGTGATGTGATGGTATCGCTTTACTCTGCTCTGGTAAGACCTCACCTGGAGTATTGTGTTCAGTTTTGGGCACCACATTTTAAGGAGGATATAGACAAGCTGGAACGGGTCCAGAGGAGGGCAACGAAGATGGTGAGGGATCTGGAGACCAAGTCCTATGAGGAAAGGTTGAAGGAGCTTGGCATGTTTAACCTGGAGAAGAGGTGACTGAGAGGTGATAGGATCACCATCTTCAAGTCCTTGAAGGGCTGTCATGCAGAGGATGGTGTGGAATTGTTTTCTGTGGCCCCAGAAGGTAGGACCAGAACCAATGGATTGAAATTAATTCAAAGGAGTTTCTGGCTCAACATTAGGAAGAACTTCCTGACCGTTAGAGCGATTCCTCAGTGGAACAGGCTTCCTTGGGAGGTGGTGGGCTCTCCTTCATTGGAGGTTTTTCAACAGAGGCCAGATGGCCATCTGACAGCAATGAGTATCCTGTGAATTTAGGGGGAGGTGTTTGTGAGTTTCCGAATTGGAGAACCAGTTTGGTGTAGTGGTTATGTGTGCTGACTCTTATCTGGGAGAACCGGGTTTGATTCCCCACTCCTCCACTTGCAGCTGCTGGAATGGCCTTGGGTCAGCCATAGCTATCTCAGACCTGTCCCTGGAAAGGCAGCTGCTGTGAGAGTCCTCTCAGCCCCACCCATCTCACAGTGTGTCTGGTGTGGGGGAAGAAGATAAAGGAGACTGTAAGCCGCTCTGAGACTCTGATTTATAAAGAAGGGTGGGGTATAAATCTACAGTCTTCTTCTTCTTCCATTGTGCAGGCGGTTGGACTAGGTGACCCTGGAGATCCCTTCCAATTCTATGATTGCATGACGTGGTTCTGTCTCTCATTTGTGGGTAAGTGGATGTCAATTGCTACTCCCATTGTCTTTTTGTTAGCATATCGCACTGCTACAGGACCAACCCTAAATCAGACTTTTCCCTGCAGCCGCTGTGGCCGGACCTGCCTGTCCCACATTGGTCTTGTCAGCCACCAGCGAGCCTGCAGCAAACGTGGACTATTGCACCCTTCTTAAATCTTCGTTCGCGAAGCCAAGCCGAGAGAGAGAGAGAGCATAAAGTCTAAAAAAAACCCACCCTCCAGTATCTTTGATTTTGGTCTCCTGGATCACATTCAGCCAAAGAATAAGCTAACTGGCTTGCGGGCTGAGCCATGTACAAATCAGTGCCCCGTGTCTCTATCTCTGGCTATTTATAACCCAACTCAGGTGTATTATTCATTATATACTTTCTGGGAGTTGGCCAACTGTGTGTGTTTCAGAGAAGCACTCATTTCATTGTTGCTCTCGCCTAGAAGTCCACTATTATGCCGGGATCCTCTCTATTCACACTAATCCTCCAAGGCCCGAGACAGAATAATTGAAAATCTGGAAAGGTTCCCAGAGCGGGGCTAAAGGAAATCGAGTATTCCGTGCAATGTTCGTCGAGAGGTCTATTTCAGCCTGTCCCAATAATATTGTCCGTGTCGCGGAGAAGAGGCGAACCACTTTCTCCGCTTTCGAGGCTCGAGGAAATCCCCATGCTGGCTCCCTGAGGCTTGTGTTTCCATGTTCCCTCTGTAAGCAAGAAAAATCTATCCATGCATTTGAATCAGATGCACAGGCACATCTGTCCTGCAAGGCTCATCTGGGCTCAGCGGAAGTTGATGGATGCATCTGTTGATGCAGATGTGACCACTCGTCATTTGGGATTAGCAAATGTTCCCCACTTTGTTTATCGTGATTTATATCATTTGTCAGCCGTTTTGCTTCTCTGTGTGGCTTTGTCGTTGTTGTTTCGCTGTTGGTTTTGCGTGCGTTTGTATGGTCTGCACAAATTGTATGGCTCTGATGTGCATTGATGTGGCATCTTTTCATACAAGATATGCCATGATAGATTTGAGCCCAGTATTACCAACACAATTTCTTAAGAACATATGGATACCAGAAGAGCCCTGCTGGAACAGAGCAGTGGTCCATCCAGTCCAGCATCCTGTCTCACACAGCGTCCGACCAGTTCCTCTGGAGGGCCAACAACAGGGCAGAGAGGCCAAGGCCTTCTTAAGAACATCAAAAGATTCCTGCTGGATTAGACCAGGGGTCCATCTAGTCCAGCATCCTGTCTCACACAGTCACCAACCAGTTCCCCTGGAGGGACAACAACAGAGCAGAGAGGCCAAGGCTTTCATAATAACGTAAGAAGAGCCCTGCTGGATCAGACCAGTGGTCCCCCTAGTCCAGCATCCTGTTTCATACAGCAGCCAACCAGTTCCTTTGGAGGGCCCACAACAAGGCAGAGAGGCCAAGGCATTCCTAAGAACATCAGATGAGCTCTGCTAGATCAGACCAGTGGTCCATCTCGTCCAGCATCCTGTCTCACACAGCGGCCAACCAGTTCCTTTGGAGGGCCAACAACAAGCCAGAGAGGCCTTCCTAAGAATATCAGAAGAACATCGGAAGAGCCCTGCTGGATCAGAGCAGTGGTCCATCTAGTCCAGCATCCTGCCTTACACAGTGGCCAACTGGTTCCTCTGGAGGGCCCACAACAGGGCATAGAGACTGAGGCCTTTGCCTAATATTGGGTCCTGGCTCTTGGATTAAGAGGTTTAGTGGCTCTAGATGTAGAGGTTCCCCTCAGTCATCATGGCTAGATAACTAGTTTGGTGTAGTGCAGGGGTGGGGAACAGTGGCTCTCCAGAAGTTTTTTGCCTACAGCTCCCATCAGCCTCAGCCAGCATGGCCAATGGCTGGGGCTGATTGGATTTGTAGGCACAAAGCATCTGGAGAGCCACTGTTCCCCACCCCTGGTGTAGTGGTTAAGAATCGTGGACTAATCTGGAGAACCAGGTTAGATTCCCCACTCCCCACATGAACCCATCTGGATGAACCCATCTGGTTGTAAGGAGACTCCTTTGGATAGTGGAAGGTGGGGTTTAAAACCAACTCTTCCTCCTCTTTCCCAGTGATAGACCTACCCTCCATGAATCTATCTTATCCATCACTACAATTTCTGGCAACAAATTCCACATTTTAATTACTCTTTGTGTAAATAAGCATTTCCTTCTGTATTAAATCCAAGAGATTTCAATCATCCACCCCAAGCAAAACCTTTGTCACATCAAAGCCAGAAGTTAGTTAGTTAGTTTTTGTGAATTTATAGTCCACTCTTTCCCATAATTGGCTCAGGGCGGATCACAACGTGGTAAAAACGAGTAAAACCAACAGTAAAACAATTTAAACAATTAAAACCATGAAACCATTAGATCAAAATTAATTTAAGGCAGCATGGATGGTGTGAGCACATACGTTAAGACATGATTATCGCAGGTGACTTGGATATCCAAAGAATGTCAACAGTATCAGCCCGTTTTTAGGTGGTGTAAGGACACCCGCTTGCCTCAACCATAAGCCTGGCGGAACAACTCCATTTTACAGGCCCTCTGGAATGGTAACAAATCCAGTAGGGCCTGAATCTCCATAGGGAGCTGATTCCACCAGGTCGGGGCCAGGGTCGAAAAAGCCCTGGTCCTGGCCGAGGCAAGCCGGACGTCCCTTGGGCCAGGGATGGTCAGAAGATGTTGTCTGGCTGATCGTAATGACCTCTGGGGCTCATATGGAGTGAAACGGTCCCACAGGTATGCCTATCCCAGGCCACGCAAGGCTTTAAAAGTCATGGAGAGTCATGGAGTAAAAGGACAGGTCCTCTTGTGGATCAAAAACTGGCTGAGTAATAGGAAGCAGAGAGTGAGCATAAATGGGCAGTCTTTGCAGTGGAAGATGGTAAGAAGTGGGGTGCCACAGGGCTCAGTACTGGGTCCCATGCTCTTTAACTTGTTCATAAATGATTTAGAGTTGGGAGTGAGCAGTGAAGTGGCCGAGTTTGCGGATGACACTAAATTGTTCAGGGTGGTGAGAACTAGAGAGGATTGTGAGGCACTCCAAAGGGATCTGTTGAGGCTGGGTAAGTGGGCGTCAACGTGGCAGATGAGGTTCAATGTGGCCAAGTGCAAAGTAACGCACATTGGGGCCAAGAATCCCAGCTACAGATACAAGTTGATGGGGTATGAACTGGCAGAGACTGACCAAGAGAGAGATTTTGGGGTCGTGGCAGATAACTCACTGAAAATGTCAAGACAGTGTGCAATTGCAATAAAAAAAGGCCAACGCCATGCTGAGAATTATTAGGAAGGGAACTGAAAACAAATCAGCCAGTATCATAATGCCCCTGTATAAATCGATAGTGCGGTCTCATTTGGAATACTGTGTACGGTTCTGGTCACCTCACCTCAAAAAGGATTTTATAGCATTAGAAAAAGTGCAGAAAAGGGCAACTAGAATGATTAAAGGTTTGGAACACTTTCCCTATGAAGAAAGGTTAAAACGCTTGGGGCTCTTTAGCTTGGAGAATCGGCGACTGCAGGGTGACATGATAGAGGTTTACAAGATTATGCATGGGATGGAGAAGGTAGAGAAAGAAGTACTTTTCTCCCTTTCTCACAATACAAGAACTCGTGGGCATTCAATGAAATTGCTGAGCAGTCAGGTTAAAACGGATAAAAGGAAGTCCTTCTTCTCCCAAAGGGTGATTAACAGGTGGAATTCACTGCCACAGAAGGTGGTGGCAGCTACAAGCATAGCCAGCTTTAAGAGGGGATTGGATAAAAATATGGAGCAGTGGTCAATCAGTGGCTATTAGCCATAATATATATATATACATATATGTGTATGTGTATTTATGTATGTGTGTGTGTGTGTGTGTATGTACTCGATTTGTAACCAGTGCAAACTGCACAGCACCGGCCGATTGCTTTTAAAATCTTTTTTTTTTTTTAATTAAGAGAAGGGGTGTGGGGAAGAGAGCGATCAAATTGTTTCCTCATAGACTTCTGGTTTCAGTCCATCCCAAGGACTTAGCGACTGTGAAAAGCATCCTGCGTGGCACAAATTGTCCCGACCATTGTTTACCCTTGTTGACTAGTTTAACTCAAAGGCAGTGCTCTATGACTCATTTTTTTTTTTTTAAGAAATTGTTGTTCACCTTATGGATTCCATAAAGGCAGGCTCTCGACTGGAACGCTATTAAGTCATCACAACATTCTCCTCGAGGAAATGAGCTAGCAAGCAATTATGGGAAGCTGTTTTGCTACTTAGGGATTCTGTTTTGTAAAGGCAAATGTTAACATCCGAACGAAAACAATTACACTCCGGCAGCTCGTGAATCGCTTCCTGGGAAACGTTCAGCACAAATTAAAACAAGGGAAAAAACCTAAATAAGATACCTTGCCCCTCCCCGGCCCATAAGCAAAGAATGCCACTCCATCACACAATTAAAAATGGAAGACCTCAACCTATTTGCAGGATGCCGTCTTTTAAAATGGCTTCCAAGCTGGATGTGAAATCATGTACATATGATCGGGTGAAATATTTAAGCAAATGCTTAACTCTGCACAAGAAGGGTGATAACAGATGGGCAGTTAGGGGCGACTCAGAGACGGCTCAGAACCCGACCCCCAAAATTCCTGCAAATGTGAACATATACTGCCTGGCCCATCCCGTACTCTCCGCGGACTCTGGCAGCCTCAGAACAGCTCAAAAAGCTACCACTGTTTATAATTCGCCATGCTGGGAATTATTAGGAAGGAATTGAAAACAAATCAGCCAGTATCATAATGCCCCTGTATAAATCGATGGTGCAGCCTCATTTGGAGTACTGTGTGCAGTTCTGGTCGCCGCACCTCAAAAAGGATATTATAGCATTGGAGAAAGTCCAGAGAAGGGCAACTAGAATGATTAAAGGGCTGGAACACTTTCCCTATGAAGAAAGGTTGAAACGCTTGGGACTCTTTAGCTTGGAGAAGTGTTGACTGAGGGGGTGACATGATAGAGGTTTACAAGATTATGCATGGGATGGAGAAAGTTGAGAAAGAGGTACTTTTCTCCCTTTCTCACAATACAAGAACTCGTGGGCATTCGATTAAATTGCTGAGCAGTCAGGGTTAAAACAGATAAAAGGAAGTACTTCTTCACCCAAAGGGTGATTAACATGTGGAATTCACTGCCACGGGAGGTGGTGGCGGCCACAAGCATGGCCACCTTCAAGAGGGGGTTAGATAAAAATATGGAACAGAGGTCCATCAGTGGCTATTAGCCACAGTGTGTGTGTGTGTGTGTGTGTGTGTGTGTATATATATATATATATATATATATATATATATATATATATATATTTGGCCGCTGTGTGACACAGAATGTTGGACTGGATGGGCCATTGGCCTGATCTAACATGGCTTCTCTTATGTTCTTAGGTGGTACATTACTCCTGAGAAGGCTCCAAGATATATCAGAATGCCTCTAATAGATGTTGGAAATGCCAGAAAACAATTGCTCGTTTTATCACGTGTGGTGGCAATGCGAAAAGGCGAGAAGTTATTGGACTCAAATACACACCTGGGTACTTAAAATACTTAAAATAAATATAAAACACCAACCCAAATTTTATCTTTTGAGTATATGCCAGAATCCCATTCTAAGACACAAGCTAGATTTTTCCTTCATGCAACTGCAGCAGCAAGAATGATATATGCTAGGTACTGGAAGACACCACAAATACCTAAGAAAGAAGAATTTGTGCAAAAAGTGTTGGAAATAGCTGAAATGGACTTTCTCTCAACCAAAGTGCTTGCAACAAAAGTTATATCAATGTAAAGAGGTTTGGCAGCCCGTGTATGATTGGTTGAACATGTAGAAATAGTAGTAATAAAGGAGAGGGGTGATGGAAGAGAAGTTTTAATGAACTGATAGATGAACTTAGAAAGAAGAACCAGATCAAAGTTCTCTTCCCCCAAAATGTTCGTTTATGTATATTTTTCTTTTATTGTTTTTGCATTGTTATGACATTTGTGTTATTGTTGTTGTGGTTTTGTTTTTGCATTGTTATAGCATTTGTGTTATTGCTATTGTGTTGTTGTTTTTATATTGTTTATTATGTAAAAATAAAAAAAAATATTATAAACAAAAAGCTACCGCTGTCAAAGTCAGCTTTCATTCACGGCTTGGGAACAATGTTGAGTGGTCGGAGCACATGGTCACTGAAACGGACGGACAGGACCACAGTAGGTTACCAGTCCCCTGGTGGGGGCAGGGTATCCCACAGCTTGGAGACCCTCCTCCCACTTCAGGGTCATCATAAAGTGGAGGAGGGAGGGAAATGTCCAGTGGGGTACTCCATTATTCCCTATGGAGACCGCTTCTCCATAACATATAGTGGATAATTGATCCACAGGTCTCTGGGGGGCAGCTTTTTGAGGTGAAGGCACCAATTTTACAGTGTAGCATTTGACGATGCTCCTCAAAACACCCTTCAAGTTTCAAAAAGATTGGACCAAGAGGCCCAATTCTATGAGCCCCCAAAGAAGGCGCCCCTAGCCTTCATTATTTCCAATGGAGAGAAAGCATTCAAAAGGGGTGCGGTCCCTTTAAATGCAATGGCTAGAACTTCCTTTGGAGTTCAGTCATGCTTGTCACAACCTGGCTCCTGACTCCACCCCCAATGGCTTCTGGCTCCACCCCCCCCAAAATCTCTCTCCACCCCCCAAGTCCCCAGACATTTCTTGAGTTGGACCTGGCAACCCTAGACCACAGTGACGCTTTATGCAAGTCTCCTGCCAGCCTTCCGTGTGTGCGCATTTGCGCTTGCAACATTTGCTCGGGAAATCGGTAAAAGCCGGAAGCACACGCAGCGATAAATATTTCCCTCGAAATTATTCCCGATGTCATATGCTTTTGTCACAACAATCGAATCGTTGGGGTAGGCAACACATATTATCTCGCTCTTGCGTTGCAGAGAAGAGTTTGCGACGGAAGATGCAAATATTGTATTTTTTAAAAGACGGGCCGATTCAATTTGCAAAAAAATTAAACATAATTGCCCCGTTCCCTCGCTGACAACGCTGAGCTGTTTGTGAGATCACGTTGACAACGTCTTCAGGGTAATAACATCCAGAGCACTCTTGCAGCTGTGCAGAGGTGGCTTTCAGTTGTATCCTTGGCTGACATGCAAAATCTACCAGTCTGTTTAGATCGGGGGGTGTTGAACTCATTTGTTATGAGGGCCGGATCTGACATAAATGAGACCTTGTTGGGCCAGGCCATGTTGGGCCAAGCCATGTGTGTACCTATTTAAGGTTATGTAGCAGAGATATAAACTTTATAATGGACACAGCAAACACAATGAAATATATATTTTTAAAAACTTAAACATGCTTAAAATGTTAACACTTGTTGGTCTTAAAGGTGCTTTCTTTGTATCTCTCCCATGGGATCCAAGGAACTGGGCAAAGAAAGCTCTGGCTTTTTCTTCCTTCCCCAGGGGACTGGGTTGGGGGGGGACTCATCCAATAGAAGGAAGAAAGGTTTGACTCAGTAGCTCTGCTGTGCAATTGAGCAAGCCTTGCAAAGTGAGCTATTGTGCAGAAGGAAGCAAGAGAGAGGGAGAAGGAAGCAGATGACAGCCAGTTGCTCGGGGGCCTGATAGGAGCCCTTCGGGGGCCTGATTCGGCCCCTGGACCGCATTTTGACACCCCTGGTTTAGATTACACATGCCCCTGGGTCTTCCTGTGTTGACTATTGTGGTAGAAAGTGCTGCCAAATCTTGGCCAACTTATGGTGATCCCCAGAGCTTTTTTGAGCAGGAACACACCAGAACGCTGTTCCGGATGGCTTGGTGTCAGGGGGTGTGGCCATCTCTCCTGGAGCTTACAGTCGGAAAGCGAATAAATTATTTGGGAGCAAAATAACTCGCAGTAACAGGTGAGACTGTTTAAGGGTGTCAAGGTCTCAGAACTAATCCCCAGCATCTGTTGAACTGCTTGGGCAGGACTTGGCACGGCTTCACCGAAGTGAAAAATGACGTCACAACAAGAGCATGCGTGAAGGAAAAGATGTGCTTTGAGCATTTATAAAGCCAGATTCAGACTTCAGCATATGCCAGAGTTATCCAGTGATGAAAGTGCTTAGTGGTCACTGGAATTAGATCCCAGCTGAACGACTCCATCG
>NC_083238.1:56974424-57037051 GCF_032191835.1 Heteronotia binoei
GACCATCCAGGCCAACACTCTGTGTCACATAAGAACATAAGAGAAGCCATGTTGGATCGGGCCAATGGCCCATCCAGTCCAACATTCTGTGTCACACAGTGGCCAAAAAACCAGGTGCCATCAGGAGGTCCACCAGTGGGGCCAGGACTCCAGGAGCTCTCACAATGTTGCCCCTTCCAAGCACGAAGAATACAGAGCATCACTTCCACAGACATAAGAGAAGCCATGTTGGATCAGACCAAAGGCCCATCCAGTCCAAACACTCTGCGTCACACAGTGGCCAAAAAACCCAAGTGTCATCAGGAGGTCCATCAGTGGGGCCAGGACACTAGAAGTCCTCACGCTGTTGCCCCTCCCAAGCACCAAGAATACAGAGCATCATTTGCCACAGACAGAGAGTTCCAACAGTACCCTGTGGCTAATAGCCAGTGATGGACCTCTGCTCCAGATGTTTATCCAATCCCCTCTTGAAGCCGTCTATGCTTGTAGCCGCCGCCACCTCCTGTAGCAGTGAACTCCATGTGTTAATCACCCTTTTGGGTGATTAAAAAAGCCCAGCAGGAACTCCTTTGCATATTAGGCCACACCCCCTGACACCAAGCCAGCAGGAACCGCATTCCCGTGCATTTCTGCTCAAAAACAAAAAGCCCTGCTTTTACCTGTTCTAAGCCTATTGCTCATTAATTTGTTGTGATTCTGGGAGATCTTCCTACCCCACCTGGAGGTTGACAATCTTAGCACAAAATCCTGTTTAGATGTTTTACTTTTTTTTTTTGACATTTCTATTTTAAAAAAAACAAAACGTCTATTCCGGATATTCAAGTGGGAGGCCGGTGACTGTTTTCTAGGCAACTAGCGCGGAGGCGGTTCGAAACCTGGAGGTGGTACAAAGTGCAACGTTTTTTGGCAGACATCACCCGTCTCATGCGGTGCGATCCCCCCGCAATCTGATCCCTGTGTTTGCAGAGGTGGTTCTTTGCTTACCCCCCCTCCCCCGTTTTCTGTTACTGTGGCTCTAATTGGGGATTATGCAATCACAACATGAAAGTGAGCGATGGTACGTGGTGGCGAATTAAAGGCTTCCCACACAGAGTTCATTAAGCCTCCAAGTTTGCTAATTAATTAATTAGGCCTGCACAATTCCTGGGGATTACAATAAAATTAGCATTTGAATCTGGGTGTTATTTCCTTCCCCCCCCCAATCCAGTTTGCTTTAGAAGACACTCTTTCAGCGTTCTGACAACTCACCAATGGCACGCAATCACTCAGAAGATGTGTTAAAAAGCCGTTTTCTTATTCATAAACAGTTTGGGGGGGGGGGGAGTGGAAATAGAATGCTTGCGAAAATTCTGGTCAGCGGTAGGCTGTGGCAAATAGCAACACAGGCTCCTTTGAAGGCAATTAGGGAGAGCAATATTTTAAATGTTCTATTCTTGCTGCAAGAAAAGTTTCTCCACCCCACACCCGCCCCAAAACTGAAGGGAAACAATTACTTCTCCTCCTCTTCCAGTATAACTGAGATTAAAAACCAGCCTCGTAGCTAAGGGACACAGGGGAAGAGGGCTGTGGGGGGCCATAGGGGTAGAGGTTGTGGAAGTGAGACCAGGAACAACGTAAGAACATATTTGAAGCCATGTTGGATCAGGCCAATAGTCCAACACTATGTCACACCGTGGCCAAAAAAAACCAGGTGCCATCAGGAGGTCCATCACTGGGATCAGGACACTAGAAGCCCTGTTGGATCCAGTTCAACATTCTGTGTCACACAGTGACTAAAAAAAAACAGGTGCCATCAGGAGGTTTATCACTGGAACCAGGACACTAGAAACCCTCCTACTGTTGCTCCCCCCCAGCACCAAGAATATAGAGTATCACTGCCCCAGACATAAGAGAAGCCATGTTGGATCAGGCCAATGGCCCATCCAGTCCAACATTCTGTGTCACACAGGACCAAAAAATCCAGGTGCCATCAGGAGGTCCATCACTGGGACCAGGACACTAGAAGCCTTCCTACTGTTGCCCCCCCCCCCCCCAGCACCAAGAATATAGAGCATCACTGCCCCAGACATAAGAACATAAGAGAAGCCATGTTGGATCAGGCCAATGGCCCATCCAGTCCAACACTCTGTGTCACACAGTGGCCAAAAACCCAGGTGCCATCAGGAGGCCCATCAGTGGAGCCAGGACACTAGATGTCCTCCCACTGTTGCCCCCCAAACACCAAAAATACAGAGTATCACTGCCCCAGACATAAGAGAAGAGCTGTTGGATCATGCCAATGGCCCATCCAATCCAACATTCTGTGTCACACAGTGACCAAAAAACTCAGGTGCCATCAGGAGGTGCATCACTGGGACAGACACTAGAAGCCCTCCTACTGTTTCCCCCCCAGCACCAAGAATATAGAGCATCACTCCCAGACATAAGAACATAAGAGAAGCCATGTTGGATCAGGTCAATGCAGGGCTTTTTTTGTAGCAGGAACTCCTTTGCATATTAGGCCACACCCTCCTGATGTAAACCAGTCCTCCTGGAGCTTACCGTAGGCCCTATACTAATAGCCCTGTAAGCTCTTGGAGATTGGCTACATCAGGGGTATGTGGCCTAATATGTAAAGGAGTTCCTGCTACAAAAAAGCCCTGTGCCAACAGCCCGTCCAGTCCAACACTCTGTGACACACAGTGGCCAAAAAATCCAGGTGCCCTCAGGAGGTCCATCCGTTGGGCCAGGACAGGAAGCTAGAGAAGACAGGGGCTGCCTCTTTCCCTCCCCGCTCCAGCGCAACTTCAATTGTGAGTTAGCTCCCGCTCCACTTCTCCTATCTTTCCTGGAGCTCCGTTTGTGGTGATCATAAGAACATAAGAGAAACCATGTTAGATCAGGCCAATGGCCCCATCCAGTCCAACACTCTGTGTCACACAGTGGCAAAAATTGTTTAGATATACACACACACACGTGTGGCTAATAGCCACTGATGGACCTCTGCTCCATATTTTTATCTAAATCCCTCTTGACTCCCAACTCCCGACTCTGAGAGTTCAAAAGAAAGCTGATTTCTCACTCTCTGGGGGCTCCCCCACATTTCCCCACTCTCCTGCACTCTCCTCTGGCTGACGAATCTGCAGTCCCATATGCTGCATGGAGTCACAGGGACCCATTTGAATCAGCTTGTGAAGGAAAAGTGTGGAAGAATGGTGGGGGTTTTTTTTGGCGGGGGGGGGGGGAGAATTAAAAGTCTCTGAAGTATCCATGTGAGCAGACGGGATAGGGTTGCCAATCCCAGATGGGGGCTGGGGATCCCCCAGTTTGGAGACCCTCCCCCTGCTTCAGGGTCATCAGAAAGCGGGGGAGGGGAGGAAATGTCTGCTGGGGAATTCTATTATTCCCTATGGAGATGTATTCCCATAAGAAATAATGGAGAATTGGTCCACAGGTGGAGCCAAGATCAAGGCTGTGACAAGCATAATTGAACTCCAAAGGGAATTCTGGCCATCACATTTAAAGGGATGGCACACACCTTTTCATTCCTTCCTTTTCATAGGAAATAATGAAGGATAGGGGCACCTTCTTTTAGGTACAGGACTGCCGTCTTAGTTGGATTTAGCTTCAGCCAGCTAACTGCAACCAACCTGTCACGGCTTCTAAGTCCTAGTTAGATGGTCGCGGGGGGGGGGGGGGGGGGGGGGGCGGCATCCGAATGACCATCCATCAGCAGATAGAGCTGGGTGTCATCTGCATATTGGTGACAACCCAGCCCAAAACCTCGGGAAATCTGGGCAAGGAGGCACATATAGATGTTAACGTCATTAGGGAGAGAATAGCTCTCTGCGGCACACCACATTCAAGTGGGTGACGCTGAGACGCTGCTCACCAATCGCCACCCTTTGTCCTCGACCACAAAGCTCCCCACATCCCTAAATTCGCACACGAAAATCACTGGGTCATGGTTCGCGAACTGAAGTGCAGTACTTCCTAACATCCCAAGTTGAAAGGATTCAGGAGCAATAGACTTGCAATTCTGGACTGGGCAAAACCTGGAGATTTAGGAGGTGGATCCGGGAGATGAAAGAGTTTGGGAAGGGGAGGGACTTTGGTAGGGCATAGTGCGATAGAGCAGAGGTATCAAACCCATTTGCTGTGAGGGCCGGATCTAACGTAAATGAGACCTTATCAAGCCGGGTCACGTGTGTGGGCCAGGCCACATGTGTCATGAATGCAATGCCAGGTAACAGAGATATCAACTTTATAAAGCACACAAACACAATTAAAGATTTAAAAAAAACCCTTAACACAATGCTAAAACGTTAGCACTCGGTCTAAAAGTGCTTTCTTTTTATCTCTCCTGTGCGACGCAGGGAACTGGGCAAAAGAAGCTCTGGCTCTTTCCTTCCAGTTTGGTGCAGTGGTTAAGTGGTTAAGAGAGAGTCAGTTTGGTGTGTGTATTTATTTACTTACTTTAAATTTCTATCTTGCCCTCTCACAAGTGGAACTCAGGGCGGCTAACAGCATTCGTGTTTGCAAGTTAAAACTAATAAAAAATAGTTACAAATAGGGTTGTCAATCCCCAGGTGGAGGCAGGGGATCCCCTGGTTTGGAGGCCCTCCCCCCGCTCCAGGTCATCAGAAAGCGGGGGGAAGGGAGGGAAACGTCTGCTGGGAACTCTATTATTCACTATGGAGATTTATTCCCATAGAAAATCATGGAGAATTGTTCTGCAGGTATCTGGGGCTCTGTGGGGGCTGTTTTTTGGGGGGTAGAGGCACCAAATTTTCCGTATAGCATCTAGTGCCTCTTCCCAAAATACCCCCCAAGTTTCAAAAAGATTGGACCAGGGGGTCCAATTCTATGAGCCCCAAAAGAAGGTGCCCCTATCCTTCATTATTTCCTATGGAAGGAAGGAATTGAAAAGGTGTGCCGTCCCTTTAAATGTGATGGCCAGAACTCCCTTTGGAGTTCAATGATGCTTGTCACAGCCTTGATCTTGGCTCCACCCCCAAAGTCTCCTGGCTCCACCCCCAAAGTCCCAGATATTTCTTGAATTGGACTTGGCAACCCTAGTTACAATTCAAAACCATTTCGTGGTGCTGTGCCACTGCAATATAAGCGAGTTCTTATTTCCTGACGGTGATTCACCTAGTTATAACGATGTGGGGTGGCAGTTCTCTCCCGGCTAGATATCAAAGGCCTGTTGGAACAATTCGGTCTTACAGGCCCTGCGGAAGGTAGAAAGATCCCGCAGGGCCCTTATGGCCTCCGGGAGAGCATTCCACACTTCTGGTGCTGCCACTGAGAAGGCCCTAGCCCGTGTCAAACTGGAGACCGTGGAGATCTGCTGCTAGTCTGAGTAGACAATACTGACTTTGATGGACCGAGGGTCTGATTCAGTATAAGGCAGCTTCATATGTTCCTGCTATTCTGTCCTCGAGGACTCAAGGATGTATCATACACAGTATCGCCAGCTGCCAGCTCCTCTAGGGAAGGATTTGGCAAGTCCTCGGGCTGAATTCAGTGGGGTTTGAATAGCTGCTGGCATAGAAGTAAGCAACTCCCTGTCCGGCCGTTATGATCAGGGAATTTGGCAGGCCCTTCTTTTATATCCTTGCTGCTTAAGTGTTCCACCGCTGAAGCCAAGGGCCCATTTCCATACTGTGCTTCTTTTTTTAAAAAAAAAAGAGAGACAGCTACAAGTACCGGCACATGTACATGAAAACATGACTTGGAAAGGGTAATACACACATCTGTCTCCGCGTTATACTTGATCTCTAAATCCACCTCCGGCATTTTTGCCTTGCAGACATCTGTTCTCAGAAGGGTTTGTGGTGTGTGTGTGTGTTTCGGTATGAATGAGAAAAATACCCCCATTGCATTTTATACCACCACTCTGGCCATGACGCAGAAACCCAAGTGGGGAACTCCGTGCAGGGTCAGTCCCAGATTTGGGGAGGCTCTGGGCCCCTTTCCCACCCACTCACTATGGTTGCCAATTCTGCCTGGGGAAATTACTGGAGATTTGGGGAGTGGAGACTCGGGAGGGCAGAGTTAAGGGGGGGAGGAGAACTCAGCGAGATATTTTGCTATCGGGTCCACCCCCCAAAGCAGCCATTCCCTCCAGGGGAACTGATTTCTGATGTCTGGAGATCACTTGAAATTCCAGGAGAGCTCTAGGCTGCACCTGTTGAATAGCAACTTGACCACTTGCCCATGTGTCTCACTACCTGCGCATTCCTCTGTCCCCTGCTCACAAGCAGGGCCAGCCCTAGGCCAGAGGTGTCAACATGCAGTTCGTGGGGCCAAATCAGGCCCCCAAGCAACTGGCTGTCACCTGCTTCCTTTTCCCTCTTTCTTGCTTCCTTCTGCATCACAGCTTGCTTTGCCAGACCTGCTCAATCGCACAGGAGCTACAGAGCAAAGCCTTCTGTTTTCTCCATTGACTGAGGCTCTTCCCTTGGAGAGGAAAGGGGGGGGGAGGGAGAGCTTGCTTTGCCAGGCTCTCTCAATCGCACAGCAGAGCTCCTGAACCAAGCCTCTCTTCCTTCTATTGGCTGAGGCTCCTCCCCACCCCCAGTCCCCTGGGGAAAGAAGGAAAGAGCAGAGCTTCCTTTGCCCAGTTTCCTGCATCCCGTGGGAGAGATACGAAGAAAGCATCTTTAAGACCGAGTGCTAACATTTCAAGCATGTTTTTTTTAAAGAAAAATATTTGTGTTTGTCTGTGTCCTTAATAAAAAAAATTATATCTCCGCTACCTAATCTTAAATTGGTGCACATATGGCCTTGCCTGCCATCGCTCAGCCCAACTTGACACGGCCTGGCCCAAGAAAGTCTCATTTATGTCAGATCCGGCCCTCATAACAAATGAGTTTGACACCCTTGCCCTAGACTGTCTGGCACCCGAGGCAATGCACCGGCTCTGCACTGATAACATCATGGAGTCACATGGGGGGTGCCCAATTTGGGCCCCCTCCCCGAAGGCCGGTACCCTAGGCAATTGCCTCCTTTGCCCTACTCACAAGTCCTGCCCTTCAGTTCGCGAACCATGACCCAGTGATTTTTGTGAGAAATTTTGGGTTGTGGGGAGGTTGCTGCCCATCCCTACTCGCTATTACAACTGATCTCCAGACTACAGAGATCAGCTGCCCTGGAGGGGAAAAAAAAAGCTGCTTTGAAGAAGCAGAACCATAGATTTCTACCTTGCTTTTCTCTCTGAATCAGAGTCTCAGAGCAGCTCACAATCTCCTTTACCTCCCTCCCCCACAACAGATACCCTGTGAGGTGGGTGGGCTGAGAGGGCTCTTACAGCAGCTGCCCTTTCAAGGACAACCTCCGCCAGATCTATGGCTGACCCAAGGCCATTCCAGCAGCTGCAAGTGGAGGAGTGAGGAATCAAACCCGGTTCTCCCAGATAAG
This sequence comes from Heteronotia binoei, assembly GCF_032191835.1. Classification (NCBI taxonomy): domain Eukaryota; kingdom Metazoa; phylum Chordata; class Lepidosauria; order Squamata; family Gekkonidae; genus Heteronotia; species Heteronotia binoei. Next base: position 56,981,829 of record NC_083238.1, read on the forward strand.
AGTCCGCACACTTAACCACTGCACCAAACTGGCATATATATATTTTTAAAAAATACTGGGGCATGCCACTGCTGAATCACAACTCACAGAGGGAAAGTGAGGTATATTCCCAGAGTGGGGCAGGGGTCATCCATGGGGGGGGGGGCGTCACCCCTAAATGCCCCATTGTGGCTCTGGGGGTGCATCCAATCTAGATATCAGGGAAGATTCTTTCTCCACCATTCTTGAAACAGTATTGAGGCTCAAGCACACCCCTAGTAACAGAGTATTTATATGTTTTGGACCAATAATGCATCTTTTAAATTTACTCAAGTTGCCAGGTGGAAGGATGTGGGTTTTTGGTTTTTTTTCCATCTTCATTTCCTGACTTCTGTATAATTATCACAATCTCTTCTTGAACATTTCTACTGCCTCCTTGGTGAAATAATCTCCCCTCTGAAACACATTCAAATTTATGCATTGCTGGGGGTTTTCCCCCTTTGCTCCTTTCATTCCTTTTGTTCTTGCTTTGTTACAAAGAGAACAATGGCAATGGAACTCGGAGATGCAAATTAGAGCCGTTTATTCTCATTAACTGATCTCACAAAGGAAACCAAAAAAAAAAAAAGGGGGGGGGAGAGAAAAGAATTAATACTGCTCACCCCAGATTTGTCAAATGGTGATTTATGTGGCAATAGGGAAACTTATGAAAATGTGAATCTGAGATTACTTGTTGCACACTGAAAACATGCCACAAATCAATTTGCCCAAATTCCTTCCTGTCTTGGAATCCGAGTGCCTCAGCTATCCCCTTAATATAATTTCCACGTGTTGATTTTTTTACCTGCGGGGTCTAATCATCTGCTTTGTCAATAACTGCATCACACGTTCAATAAAAGGAAGCTCCCTAGATTATATGAAGAGCTGCAATAAAATAAGGCGGCAATGGAGAGGAAGTTATTTGCACAGCAGATCCACGGAAATCAATATCCTCGTGGCTGCAATCCTAAAAAAAATATTTTCTAGGAAGTACCGTATTTTTTGGACCATAAGACTCACTTTCCCCCCCAAAAAAAGTGTGGGGGAAAGTGTGTGCGTCTTATGGAGCGAAGGGACGATAGGACGTACCTTCCTCTGGGGGGGGGAATCCGCTGCCTCCGCCTCCGATCCCGGCGCTTCCCCCCGCGCCTGCCTGCCTGGCTCCAGCTCTGCTTCCAGCAAGTGCTGGGATCGCTCCACACTGCCCCCACTGCAAACCCAGCACTTCGCGAGCTCCGGCTGCGGAGGGGGCAACGTGCTTCCTCCGTGCCTGTCTGCCTGGCTCCAGCTCTGATGCTTAAAGAAAGCGCCGGGATCGGAGGGCGGAGGGAGCAATCCTGGCGCTTGCTGTAAGCGTCAGAGCTGGAGCCAGGCAGACAGGCACGGAGGAAGCACGCTGCCCCCTCCGCAGCCATCACTCGCGAAGCGCTGGGTTTGCGGTGGGGGCAGCGTGGAGCGATCCCAGCGCTTGCTGGAAGCAGAGCTGGAGCCAGGCAGGCAGGCACGGGGGAAGCGCCGGGATCGGAGGCAGCGGATCACCCCCCAGGAGGAAGGGGGTGGACCGAAAAATACGGTAGCTTGCATTTTCCGAGTCCGCAGGGCCTGCTCCCAGGAGAATGTTTTGGGGGTTGGGATGTGAATCTGCACAATTTGAAGCCCTCCTACTTTCTCTGGCTCCTCCATAATCGCCATCCCAGAATCTAATAGCTTCTAATATATTGCCCCCTTTAAAATAAGTTTATTTATGATGGGAGGCATTTTCAAAGAAATTAAAATCATTACATGAGCATAAAGTGCATGCGGAACATAAGCATAGTACGTCTGTGCATGATAGTAACTGGATGATCTAAACAAACTAATATGCTACACAGATACAATTCTCTGTGGCTAAAAAGGCAAATGCAATTTTGGGCTGTGTCAACAGAAGTCTAGTGTCCAGATCCCGTGAAGTGATGGTATCGCTTTACTCTGCTCTGGGAAGACCTCACCTGGAGTCTTGCGTTCAGTTTTGGGCACCACATTTTAAGAAGGATATAGACAAGCTGGAATGGGTCCAGAGGAGGGCAATGGAGATGGTGAGGGGTCTGGAGACCAAGTCCTATGAGGAAAGGTTGAAGGAGCTGGCCATGTTTAGCCTGAAGAGGAGGCAGCTGAGAGGTGATAGGATCACCATCTTCCAGTATTTAAAGGGCTGGCATATAGAGGATGGTGTGGAATTGTTTTTCTGTGGCCCCAGAAGGTAGGGCCAGAACCAATGGGTTGAAATTAAATCAAAAGAGTTTCCAGCTCAACATTAGGAAAAACTTCCTGACAGTTAGAGCGATTCCTCAGTGGAATAGGCTTCCTCGGGAGGTGGTGGGTTCTCCTTCTTTGGAGGTTTTTAAACAGAGGCTAGGTGGCCATCTGACAGCAATGAAGATCCTGTGAATTTAGGGGGAGGTGTTTGTGAGTTTCCTGCAGTGTGCAGGGGGTTGGACTCGATGACCCTGGAGGTCCCTTCCAACTCTATGTTTCTATGATTCTGTGACGTATTGTCATGTAGCAAGTGTAAAGCGGTGTGATTTTAATAACTCTTGCCACTGTTTATAACCTACAGATGGATAAGGCATCCAACCTTGTGCCATCTCGAGCCTAGGAAATAAAATAAAGAGGAGGAGAAAAATCAAGGCGATCAGAAGACAGTTGAAGAATTATAGAGAGATGAGTTGTCCGTAAGTCATGTTGATTGGTAGCTACAAATATTCTTTTCAATTTATTTTTTTGCCCAACAAAATTATGACTAATAATATTTGCACAGGGAAATAGCGCAAGTATCTCAACTTCTTCAGATGCAAAATCCAGATACAGACTAGAAGATGGCATTGGAGTATTATGCACTTACGCAAACCTTCTCTTGGTTGTTGTAGATTTTCCGGGCTGTGTGGCCGTGGTCTTGGCATCGTGGGACCTGACGTTTCACCAGCAACTGTGACTGGCCTCCTCAGAGGTGTAACACAGAACACTGGAGTTCTCACTGGGTCCGGAAAATCTACAACAATGGACTCCAGCGGTGGAAGCCTTTGACAGCAAACCTTCTAATTTAGCATCCAGTATCCCAGCTGCGCTGGGCAGGGCATATTTCTAGGATGGAAAACCACCGCCTTCCCAAGATTGCTCTGTATGGCGAACTTTCCACCAGCCATCGAAATAGAGGGGCACCAAAGAAGAGGTACAAGGACTCCTTGAAGAAATCCCTTGGCGCCTGTCGCATCAACCATCACCAGTGGTCTGACCTAGCCTCAGATCGCAAAGCATGGAGGCACACCATCCACCAGGCTGTCTCTTCCTTTGAGAACGCACGCATAGCTGGTCTTGAGGACAAAAGGAGAGTGAGGAAGGATCGCACTGCTACAGCACCAACCCCAAATCAGACTTTTCCCTGCAGCCACTGTGGCCGGACCTGCCTGTCCCGCATTGGTCTTGCCAGCCACCAGCGAGCCTGCAGCAGACGTGGACTACTGCACCCTTCTTAAATCTTCGTTCGCGAAGTCAAGCCGAGAGATCCCAGCTGCACAGTATGTAGAATATGGGATTTGTGAGTGTGTGTGTGTTATTGCACAATCTCTGGGAAATGGCTACACAACAGTGGACTGTTTGGATTTCTTTTGGCTTGCTGGCCTTCACTCTTGTTATGTATTGGACCTGGAGTTTGGCCTTAGGGCCAGCAGAGACTTGGCTGAGCTGGAGACCCTAAAACAAGAGCCACCTGGATTCAGGAAGGAGGCCCATCAGGGATCCTTAGGCCAGCTATTAATCTATAGTTGTGTGTAATGGGATGATGGCAGTGGGATTCAGGAAGGAGGCCCATCAGGGATCATTAGGCCAGCTATTACCCTATAGTTGGGTGTAATGGGATGATGGTACTGGGTTTTTGGGTGGGGAGGTTTGCATGCATATAAGCAGGGCCTTTGGTCCTGCCAGACAGTTCTGTTCCTATCTCCCTATGCTGAATCACTGAATAAAGAGCTGAACTCACTATCTCTTGGGCGTCCTCATGCTTGGAACCCAGTACATTTTAACTCTCTTTGTGCATACTTGCCGTTCTTTGCATGTTGCAGACAGCTGTACGTGTGCAGGGCTGTGTACGGTCCTGACATGGATAATTCAGGCTAGCCTGACCTTGGAAGCCAATGGGGGTCTTTGCTGGTTGGGTTTCGGATGGGAGACCACCATGCATCTTTATGGAGATGTAAGAAAAGGTAAAGGTAGTCTCTGTGCAAGCACCAAGTTGTTACGGACCCATGGGGTGATGTCACATCACCACATTTTCTTGGCAGACATTTTATGCAGTGGTTTGCCAATGTCTTCCTTCTTTATCTACACTTTCCCCCCAGCAAGCTGGGTACTCATTTTACCAACCTCGGAAGGATAGAAGGCTGAGCCAACCTTGAGCTGGCTACCTGCACTCAGCTTCCACCGAGTTCAAACTCAGGTCGTGAGCAGAGCTTGGCCTGTGGTACTCCAGATTATCACTCTGCACCATACGGCTCTCTTTTATAAGAACATAAGAGAAGCCATGTTGGATCAGGCCAATGGCCCATCCAGTCCAACACTCTGTGTTACACAGTGGCTCTCTCTCTCTCTCTCTCTCTCTCTCTCTCTCTCTCTCTCACACACACACACACACACACACACTGGCTAATAGCCACTGATGGACCTCTGCTCCATATTTTTATCTAACCCCCTCTTGAAGGTGGTTATGCTTGTAGCCGCCACCACCTCCTGTGGCAGTGAATTCCACATGTAAATCACCCTTTAGGTGAAGAAGAACTTCCTTCTATCCATTTTAACCTGACTGCTCAGCAATTTCATTGAATGCCCACGAGTTCTTATATTGTGAGAAAGGGAGAAAAGTACTTTTTGCTCTACTTTCTCCATCTCATGCATAATCTTGTAAACCTCTCTCATGACACTCCACAGTTGATGTTTCTCCAAGCTAAAGAGCCCCAAGCATTTCAACCTTTCTTCATAGGGAAAGTGTTCCAAACCTTTAATCATTCTAGTTGCCCTTTTTCTGCGCTTTTTCCAATGCTATAATATCCTTTTTGAGATGCGGTGACCAGAATTGTACACGGTATTCCAAATGAGACTGCACCATCGATTTATACAGGGGCTTTATGATACTGGCTGATTTGTTTTCAATTCCCTTCCTAATAATTCCCAGCATGGCATTGGCCTTTTTTATTGCAATTGCACACTGTCTTGACATTTTCAGTCAACACTAAAATTAGAAATAGTTAAAAGAGACAAGCTGGAAAGGAAAAAACAAAATGGATTGGACATAAAGAGATTCGGACCGATTTCTCACTCACCTGGTTTCGGTCTCATTGCTGCTTTTCCCTGCCGGGCTGCTGCGGGATTTCACACAAGCTGCCCCCAGCTGGTGAGTTGCCCCACCCCTTTTCAAGTTCCCGCCACAGCAGACAGAAACCGGTTATCAGAGGATCCTGCCTGCTGCTGAGGGAACTTGACGAGAGGCGGAGCAGTTTGTGCGAAATCCGGAGAAAAGGAGAATGTGAGTGGCATAAGTTTAGTGGGAAAACAGGCCTGCCTCTTTCACAACTGTTTTTAAAACTGAGACCAATCACAGGGGATTACCTGTTGATGAAATAAATATTCTAGCGATGCAAACCATTTTTTCTCATTACAATTGTAAATTCTAGGTAAGTTTAAAGATCTATTAACTTGATCTGCGATGTTCTCCATGATGGATCCGTCCCGGAGTTTGTGAAACCAAAATGTCAAGAGGAGAACCAGTTTGGTGTGGTGGTGAAGTGCGCGGACTCTTATCTGGGAGAACCGGGTTGAATTCCCCGCTCCTCCACTTACAGCTGCTGGAATGGCCTTGGGTCAGCCAGGAGTTGTCCTTGAAAGGGCAGCTGCTGGGAAAGCCCTCTCCAGCCCAATCCACCTCACAGGATGTCGGTTGTGGGGGGAAGAAGATAGAGGAGATTGGAAGCCACTCTGAGACTCTGATTCAGAGAGAAGAGTGGGGTATCGAATCAACTTCTCCTCCTCTTCTTCTTCCTCCTCCTCCTTTCATAAATTGAGGCTGGGCTCTTCCCCCTTCCCCAGTGGCACTCCCTGGGTTCTGGTTGGCTGACTGGCTGACAGTCTCTCGGATTCTCATGAGGCTTCAATCATAAGGATGGGTGTAGAGCCCTGGAGGAGAGGTGGGACTTCTAAAGATGACTGCCACAGTTTCAGCTTCACTAGAAGCACCCAACATGGAGAGAAGAATGGGAGTTCCACTGCGGAGGTCCTTGTAGGACACCGCTTCAGACCAGCGAACAGGGAACCCTTCTCTGTGCTATTTTAGGCAACGCACCACAGCAAATGTCACTGAACAGGGGGCTATAGATTGACCATTCCAGATGTGACAGGATGACTGGAGTACCAGCACTGCATAGAACGGAAGGGTTGAGTTGCCGCTCAAAAGGTCCTTGTTGCCAGCATTGCTTCCTTTTCCGAGTGGCTTAGTTTGACATATTATCCCTTGGAGTTCCCAAATGCTTGTTTCTGAACTGGCATATGAACTGTCACAGAACGATATTTGTCAGGCCTGTAAAATCAGTTGTTGTTAAAAAAATAAAATAAAAAAGGCTTAGCTAATCTGCATATACAAATGGCAAGCAACTTGACGCGTAGTGTCAATTTCCATAAACATGGGGATATCTCATTTTAGAACACACACAAACGTACGCTTGAAATGCAAAGTCTAATTAGAACACTTCAGTGCAAGTAAATAACTTTCCATTGTTTTGCTGTTAACTTCTATTATTTTGCTGTTTGAAATCAAGCTAAAAGACAACCAAATCCTTTGGCAACACTGGACTTTCCAGGGCTTTTTTTGGTAGAAAAAGCCCAACAGGAACTCTTTTGAATATTAGGCCACACCCATTGACATTAAGTCACCCGAAACTGCTTCCCTTCTTCCTCATCCTAACTGATAAAGGAATAGCACCTCTTAGAAGTTGAACAAAGCAGGAGTCAAGTTTCACCTTTAAGACCAACCAAGTTTTATTCAGAACGTAAGCTTTTGTATGCTAAAAACACACTTCTTCAGATGAGGGGATCAGGTATACCAACTTGACTCCTGCTTTGTTCAACTGCTTCAGACCAACACAGCTCCCCATTTGGATCTACCTTTTAGAAGTGACTGAGAACATAAGAGAAGCCATGTTGGAGCAGGCCAACGGCCCATCCAGTCCAACACTCTGTGTCACACGGTGGCCAAAAAACCCACGTGCCATCAGGAGGTACACCAGTGGGGCCAGGACACTAGAAGCCCTCCCACTGTTGTCCCCCCAGGCACCAAGAATACAGAACATCATTGCCCCAGGCATAAAAGAAGCCATGTTGGATCAGGCCAGTGGCCCATCCGGTCCAACACTCTGTGTCACACAGAAGAAGAAGAGGAAGAGAGGAGAAGGAGGAGATTGGATTTATACCCTGCCATTCACTACCTAAAGCAGTTCAGAACAGCTTACAATCTCCTTTCCCTTTTTCTTCCCCTCCCCATAACAGACACCCTATGAGGTTGGTGGGCCTGAGAGCTCTGACAGAAACTGCTCTTAAGCAGAACAGCTCTGAGAGAGGTATGACTGACCCAAGGTCACTCTAGCAGCTGCAAGTGGAGGTGTGGGGAATCACACACCGTTCTCCAAGTTAAGAGTCCACGCGCTTAACCTCGACACCAAACTGGCTCTCTCCAGGCTTGATTTGTTCTAGAACTCATCTGTTTGTCCTTGGGGCAGTCCGCAATATCTGTAAAACTCCCCTTCAACACCACCTTTCAAAGGCATCAGCTTTCTTCCTGTCAACTTCCTTCATCGTTCGGCTTTCGCAGAGTTGCAAATGGAGGCTGCTTGGGTCTCCAGTAGATAGGATGAAGGTCACAGGTCTCCATTGGTCTGTCAAAAAGTAAATTGCATATGCCTGCAGCCATGATGCAGACTGACACCTTGAAGGAAGAGATGAAGGGATTTAGCTTCATCGAAACCATGTTATTAATGGTTCTGAAGAGGGGAAAGAAGTGTTCTTCTAACATTTATTATTTTGCCCTGAAAGGTTGATGCGGTGTGGCTGTTTGGGGTTTGAACCAAGCCACAGTTTTCTTAACAAACTACACCGTGGCTGCTAACTTCTGGCCTGTTCTAGAAGCTGGGGAAAGGAAGCAGTCTTCCTATATGCTGTTGAGTCCATCAGCCCCGTCGATTGGACTGTGTGTCAGGAACCTTCAGAAACATCTTATGAGTCTATGGAGAGCCAGTTTGATGTAGTGGTTAAGTCCGCAGACTCTTATCTGGGAGAACAGGGTTTGAGTTGATCAACTCAAGACTGAGTTGATCAATATCCTAATAGCAGCTGCCAGACTTTTGATAACCTCAAAATGGGTTGAAAAAAACCCCTCCATCTATTAAGCCAGGAGTGGCCAACGGTAGCTGTCCAGATGTTTTTTGCCTACAACTCCCATCAGCCCCAGCCAACATGGCCAATGGCTGGGGCTGATGGGAATTGTAGGCAAAAACATCTGGAAAGCTACCGCTGGCCACCCCTGTATTAAGCGATGGCTACTGAAATTTTGGGGCTTATTCCTTCTTCACAAACTAGCCTACAATACTTATGAATACTCTATAGATTGCTATGAACAAAGAGTTATATCTGTCTGGTTCCCCTTAGTTTCATACCTGACAGAACATGAAATCTTACTTAGTAATCCATCTTGCTGGAGTCTGATCTATTTTTGACCTGTTACTTACCCCCTTTCTTAAGGGTGGGGAGGGTGGGGCTGAATTGGGTATCTGTAATGTATAACATACACCCTACGTTTGCATATGTACTGAATTTATACTGCTCTAAATTGTGGTATTTCTTGTTCTCTTAATGCCTTACTTTTTTCTCTCAATAAAAATATTTGTTTTAAAAAATAACTCTGTCAGAGCTGTTCTCTCAAGAGTAGTTTCTGTCAGAGCTCTCTCAGCCCCACCTACCTCACATGGTGTCTGTTGTGGGGAGGGGAAAATGAGATTGTAAGCCACTCTGAGACTCCCTCGTCAGACACAAGTAGCAATCTCAATTTCTCCATTTTCGAGACCTTTCGTTTATGAACGCTTATACGCTGAAACTTTGGTTGGTTTCTAAGGCTCTGCTAGACTTGAAAAGAGACACAGCTTGTGGGCTACATTCCAAAGAGGCTGCGGTCAGACGAGCTCATTGATCTGGTGTTATTGCTGTTACCCTGGATATTTAAAAATCGTGTTAAAACAGCATTGTCAATATTCCATTTCCTATTTGTCACCCCCACCTGCTCTCACCTGCTCTCACTTGAGAGTTTTCTGACACCTGGGAAAGTCTGGGGGAATATATTTATATAAGCAGTTTCATCCTGCATCTCTGGACGTCTGAACTCCCCTGTTGCAAAGTCAAGCCATATGGGACGTTTGAACCTTCCCTTCCTCTCCCCTTTTTTGAAGCAGTTTGTCATGGCTGGGGCTGGGTCAGGCAAAGTCCAAGGGCAGGCCGAGGTCTGTAGCCGGTAGGCAAGAGGGTCCGAGGCGCCAAATCCGAATCACCGTCCAGGTAACGCAGGTCAGAGGTTCAGAAGCCGAAGTCAGGGAGTCCAGAAGTCAAGAGCCGAAGTCAGGGAGTCCAAAAGCCAAAGTCAAAGCCGGCGTGGATGCTAGAACATCAGGTAGATGACTAGTTGCTTCCACAAAGCCTCCTCCCAAAGCCCACAGCTATATAGCCCTCTGCTGGCTGTTGCCCATTTGGGCTAATTGCTGGCTCTGGGAGGCAGCCAGGATCCTGTTACAACTCAAGCATCCTTGCTCTTAGGAGGGCCAGAATCCTCTCAAAACTCAGGACTCAGGGAGCATCTTGCTTGTGAGCGTGCTGCCCTCCTCCGATCCCTGAGGTCCTGACAGAGGCGGTCACGCACACGAGCCACCTGAGAGGGCGAGGCAGGGGGGCTGGGATCTTCTTCAGCAGGAGGCAGGAGTACTGGTGCAGGTGGCAGGGGTACAGTTTCCTCGGCAGACTCGTCTTCCTCTGCAGGGTCCCCAGCACCCATGACACAGTTAGTGATATGCACATCATCAGATTGTCACCGAAGGAATTTGAGTCAACATTTCTTTGCTGCAATATCTTGTTGTGGTCAGGACCCCATCAGGGGGTTGTTTCAAAATGACAAATTCAAGAAATATGATCCTTTCTTGGGATGGGAGGGCACTGAAAATAGTCCCTATTTAGGTCCCCATATCAGTGGCCAGGATTCTGTCCCCAGAACATTACTCCAAGTCATAAGAGAAGCCATGTTGGGTCAGGCTAGTGGCCCATCCAGTCCAACACTCTGTGTTACACGGTGGCCAAAAACCCCCAGGTGCCATCAAGAGGCCCATCAGTGGGGCCAGGACACTAGATGTTCTCTCACTGCCCACCCCCAGCATCAAGAATACAGAGCATCACATACCCCAGACAGAGAGTTCCATCTATACCTTGCGGCTGATAGCAACTGATGGACCTCTGTTCCATATGGTTATCCAATCCCCTCTTGAAGTTGGCTATGCTTGTAGCCACCACCACCTCCTGTGGCAGTGAATTCCATGTGTTAATCACCCTTTGGGTGAAGAAGTATTTCCTTTTATCAGTTCTAACCCAACTGCTCAGTAATTTCAATGAGTGTCCATGAGTTCTTGTATTGTGAGAAAAGGAGAAAAGTACTTCTTTCTCTACCTTCTCTATCCCGTGCACGATCTCAGTCACTTCATAATATTGCTTTGGTGGGAAAGCTCTATGAGGAAAGAAGAAGGGAATATGTCCCTCTGAAATGAGGGGGGAAAGGGAGAAAGATCAGGCAGGAAATGGAGTGATTTCTGACAGAGAGGTACAGTTCTACAGGGACCAATGATTACAGTACTTGGTGGAGATACTATGGATACTTCAAAAAGGAGCTGGTGCTTATGTGTGGACATGGAAAACAAAGGATGCCACCTGACTGCCTGCTCTGGGGTTACCACAAAGCAATAATCAGAATGGTCAACTATGGGGTGAACATACAGAGCAGCAGGTTAAGAGTGGAAGTTTAGACAAAATTCTCTAGCACAAAAAAAGGATCAAATTACAGGTACAGCCAAAACACCCTAAGTTTGTCATCTGATCGCGGCTTGAGTTGGAACTCTCTGTCTGGGGCAAGTGATGTTCTGTATTCTTGGTGCTTGCGGGGGGAGGCAACAGTGGGAGGGCTTCTAGTGTCCTGACCCCAGTCATGGACCTCCTGATGGCACCTGGGTTTTTTGGTCACTGTGTGACACAGAGTATTGGACTGGATGGGCCGCTGGCCTGATCCAACATGGCTCCTCTTATGTTCTTATGTCTGGGGCAGTGATGCTCTGTATTCTTGGTGCTTGGGTGGGGCACAGTGGGAAAGCTTCTAGTGTCCTGGCTCGACTGATAGACCTCCTGACGGCACCTGGGTTTTATGCCCAATATGTGACACAGAGTGTTGGACTGGAATGGGCCATTGGCCTGATCCAACATGGTCCCTCTTATGTTCTTATGAGTGTCTAATGGGCTTCTAGTGTCCTGGCCCCACTGATGGACCTCCTAATGGCACCTGGGTTTTTTTGACCACTGTGTGACACAGAGCGTTGGACTGGATGGGCTATTGGTCTGATTGTATTGTATTCATATGCTGTGAGCTGCCCTGAGCCTGCCCTTGCGGGGAGGGCGAGATACAAATATAAAGTATTATTATTATTATTATTATTATTATTATTATTATTATTATTATTATTATATTCAACATGGCTTCTCTTCTGTTCTTATGTCTGGGGCAGTGATGCTCTGTATTTTTGGTGCTTGGGGGGGCACAGTGGGAAAACTTCTAGTGTCCTGGCCCAACTGATGGACCTCCTGACGGCACCTGGGTTTTTTGCCCAGTATGTGACACAGAGTGTTGGACTGGAATGGGTCATTGGGCTGATCCAACATGGTTCTTCTTATGTTCTTTTGTTCTTATGAGTGTCTACTTGTGTCAGTGGAAGCATTGACTCTCGAAAGCTCTAAGGTGCTACTGGGCTCAAATCTCTTTTATGGCAGACCAGCATAGCTACCTTCTGAAATGGAGTTTAATTTTGATAGACAATACCACACGAAAGGAAAAAACGAGAACCAACTCTTATTCAGGTGCCCTTCAAGCCCAATATTCAAATGCAGCCTTCATTTAGGAAACAAGAAGTGCCTCAGCTTAATTCTCCATGAAGTAGTACTAGAAGAGATGAAAGGGAATGGACAAGCGAGTCTGTCGGATTCAACCGACTGGAAGTAACATTGACGAGCGAGCTTCTGACGCCAAGATGACAGTTCGGCACCTTCTTTGTGCTGGGAAGTCGGGAAGAAGTGAGTGCCAGAAAGAATCCTCTCTTCCCCCCCATGGGTTGTCATTTAATGCCACAGAAACACTCTGCTCTATATGTATGAAGCTCCTTATGAATTTTAACACATTTCATTACTTGTATGTCAAGTATCAAGCGTGAGCTTTCGGAGAGCGGGACAAGATGGAAAGGGGGAGGGGAGAATGTAATAAAAGAAGGATAAAGTGGGTGCATGCCCCTTAAATAATACAGATGTGAAACAAATCTGAAAATTACACACCAAATTAAATATCGAAATGGAAGGAGGAAGACAGACAAGCCAACATTTACCTCAGGGAGCAGAGACATCAGGAGAGTCACTGCCACATCTGTGTAGTGAAAACAAGCCAGAGAAAACAATGGATCATGGAGCTTGCGGGTATAAGTTAAAGAAGCTGTCCTAGGTCCCATGGTGTCTTCTTCGAATGCAGCCAGGCAACTGCTTACAGGGGTGTCGAACTCATTTGTTATGAAGGTCAGATTTGACATAAATGAGAACTTGTTGGGCCGAGCCATATTGGGCCAAGCCATGTGTGCACCTATTTAAGATTAGGTAGCAGAGATATCTAAGACCCCCGTGGTGCAGAGTGGTAAAAGCTGCAGTACTGCAGTCAGAGCCCTCTGCTCATGACCTGAGTTCGATCCCAGCAGAAGCTGGTTCAGGTAGTCGGCTGCAGGTTGATTCAGCCTTCCATCCTTCCGAGGTCGGTCAAATGAGTACCCAGCTTGCTGGGGGGGCGGAGTGTAGATGACTGGGGAAGGCAATGGCAAACCACCCCGTAAAAAGTCTGCCGTGAAAACAGCATCACCCCAGAGTTTAAAATGACTGGTGCTTGCACAGGGGGCTGCCTTTACCTTTTAGCAGAGATATAAATTTTATAAACAACACTGACAAACACAAATATTTATATATATATATATATATATATATATATATATATATATATATATATATATATATATATATATATATATATATATAAACTTAAAACATGCTTAAAATGTTAGCACTCATTGGTCTTAAAGGTGCTTTTTTCGTATATCTCCCATGGGATCCAGGGAACTGGGCAAAGGAAGCTCTGACTCTTTCCTTTCTTCCCCAGGGGACCAGGAAGGGGAGGAGCCTCAGCCAACAGAGGGAAGAGAGGCTTGGCTTAGTAGCTGTGCAATTTAAGAGAGTCTGGCAAAGCAAGCTATTCCTCCCCCCTTCCTCCCCAAGGGAGGAGCCTCAGCCAATGGAGAAAATAGAGGCTTTGCTCTATAGCTCCTGTGCGATTGAGCAACCCTTGCAAAGCAAGCTGTGATGCAGAAGGAAGCAAGATATAGGGAGAAGGAAGCGGATGACAGCCAGTTGCTCGGGGGCCTGATAGGAGCTCTCCGGGGTTCTGATTGGCCCCCCGAACTGCATGTTTGACACCCCTAGCTTACAGTATATCACTACGACTAAAGTTAATTGTACATGAGTTCCCTCCCCTCCAAAAAAAAAAAAAAAATCTAAGGAAGAAAATCCTGGAGATGGTGGTGGGAAGGTCCATTAAGTCACACCTGACTTATGGCAACCCCAAAGGGTTTTCAAGGCAAGAGATCAACAGAGGTCACCTCAAGAATCGATCACTGTAATGCTGTCTACATGGGGCTGCCCTTGACTCAGATTTGGAAGCTGCAGCTGGTGCAGAATGCTGCAGCCAAGCTACTAATGGGATTCCCCGTCAGGAGCACGTTCAGCCTGTGCTGAGAGCACTGCGCTGGCTGCCTGTTGTGTACCAAATCCATTTCAAGGTCCTGGTATTAACCTTCAAAGCCCTATATGGCCTAGGAGCTACCTATCTGGGGGACCACCTCGCCCCACGTGTTCCCCAGAGAGCACTGCGATCAAGCTCTCCAAATCTTCTGGCTATCCCCGGGCTAAAGGAGGCTAGGCTCAATGCCACCCAAGCAAGAGCCTTCTCGGTTGCTGCCCCAGTACTTTGGAACACCCGCCCAGAAGCCATCAGGGCCCTGCGGGATTTATCGCAGTTCCACAGGTCGTGCAAGACTGAACTGTTTCGGATGACATATAACATCTAATGGGAGAGGGCTGCCACCACATCCGGATCCATCACGCTTTTATTACTAACTGCCCAGGATCCGTGTGCGTGAGAAAGGAAATATTACATGACCTGCCTGAAGTAGCACCAATGGATCATGGGGAGGCTCAGTGGTAGAGCATCTGCTTGGGAAGCAGAAGGTCCCAGGTTCAATCCCTGGCATCTCCAAAAAAGGGTCCAGGCAAATAGGTGTGAAAATCCTCAGCTTGAGACCCTGGAGAGCCGCTGCCAGTCTGAGAAGACAATACTGACTTTGATGGACCGAGGGTCTGATTCAGTAGAAGGCAGCTTCATATGTCCAATGTCATTTATCCGATTGTTTTATGGTTTTAATATTGAGAAGATAACTTTTTCATAGTATCTTTCTGTCTTTAGAACCTGCTATTATCAACGCTTATGAGAGTTGCCTTATTCTATGAAAACTGTGTTCTTTAGAGTTTTATTATTTTTATTACGGGTTAATAACATTTGGAATGTACCTCATAAAGGCGCTGCACTACATCGATTCAAAGCGCAAAATGTTTAAACCCTCCCGGAGGGAGTTGGGAACAGGGAAACCACCCACTGTACTGATAACAGCCGCAGCAAGAAGTAAGAGGCTGTGTTCTTGTGAGCACATTCTACTGTGCGCTGATAATGGCACAGCAAAAGCGCATTCCTTAAGACAGTTCCCCCCCCCCCTTCTCTTTGCTCTATAAGAAAAGGAGTTTTTTTTGCTCAGCAACTATTCGCCAGTCTGAATTAAAACACAATGCTAGAAAATAAGCAAGTAGAAAGTTGCGTGGTCACTAACGTGTTTTGTTTCTGATGGAGCGTCGTAAAGTTTCCATAGGGAAGCCTTACACGGTACTTTGCTGAAAGTTTGAAACACGTCTGCCTGAAAGCAAATTACTGACTGGGGGAAAGGGCCAAAAGCGAAGCGTTCCAAAGGGCCTACGGCCATCTTGGGCCCAGGAATGAATGCAAGCGGTCTGTCCTATTCTGCAGGGATGTCGTTTTGTCTGAGAAGCATTTCGGAAGAAATCTGAGCGGTCCGTGTTCTAGTCTTTGGCAGCCGTGCCAGCGTCCAGCTAACGGGTTCCTGAAGCAAGCCGTGATTCCCCACGCAACTGCAAAGCAGTTAGGGATAAAGGCAGCACAACAGAACCGAAACTATTCCTAGTGCTTTCTGAAGCAAGCTCCAGCACCGACATGACTTTTTTTTTTTTTTTTCTGGGACTGCTCACAGCAGAAGTTTTTCGACAGTCCTCGGTTCTTGAGAAGTTTGTGTTTTTTTTTTTTTCCTGTCCTTATTTCTTGGAATAAAAAACGTTATTGGCTAGTTCAGTGTTGTAAAACTTTTTTGGGGGGGTTTCGTTTGTTTTGTTTTCTTCCGCTGCTACTGCTGCTGCTGCTGTAAAAACGCAGCTTATTATTATATGAGCAGCACCATGAAATGTATTTTAATTATTATCTTATTGTTTTAAATTGTAACCTTAAACTCATAGAATCATAGAGTTGGAAGGTACCTCCAGGATCATCTAGTCCAACCTCCTGCACAATGCAGGAAACTCACAAACCCCTCCCCCTAAATGCACAGGATCCGCATTGCTGTCAGATGGCCATCTAGCCTCTGTTGAAAAACCACCAGGGAAGGAGAGCCCACCACCTCCCGAGGAGGAAGCCTGTTCCTCTGAGGAACCACTTTAAACTCACAAGCCCCTCCCCCTAAATTCAAAGGATCCTCATTGCTGTCAGATGGCCCTTTAGCCTCTGCTTAAAAACCTCCAAGGAAGGAGAGCCCATCACCTCCCGAGGTGGAAGCCTGTTCCACTGAGGAATCGCTCTAACTGTCAGGAAGTTCTTCCTAATGTTGAGCCGGAAACAGTGACTGATGAAAGCTCTTAACCTGCCACAAATTTGTTAATCTTTAAGGTGCTACTGGGATCTTGTTCTTTTCTCTTTTCTCTGGTTCTCCCAGATAAGAATCAGAAGAAGACTGCAGATTTATACCCTGCCCTTCTATCTGAGTCTCAGAGCGGCTCACAATCTCCTTTATCTTCCTCCCCCCACAACAAACACCCTGCAAGGTGGGTGGGGCTGAGAGGGCTCTCACAGCAGCTGCCCTTTCAAGGACAACCTCTGCCAGAGCTGTGGCTGACCCAAGGCCATTCCAGCAGCTGCAAGTGGAGGAGTGGGGAATCAAACCCGGTTCTCCCAGATAAAAGTCTGCACACTTAACCACTACCCCAAACTGATATGTATAGTCTGGAGATGAGCTATAATTCCAGGGGATTCTGAGGTCCCCTGTGGAGGCTGGCACCCCTATTGGGAAGGGCTGTCATGAAAAGGGAATTAACCAAGCTGTGATTTCCTTTTTCAAAACGAGCAGTCCAAATTTGCAGATTACATTCAGTAGAAGTAAAAAAAAAAAAAAAGAGCAGAGGCAGAAGAACTGCTGCTTCTGAACACACAGATGAGTGATCATTTCTCCTGCAAAGCGATACAGTTCTCCAAGAGAGGCTATATTGTTTGTATGTGTCTGCAAAAAAACCTTAATTATGTTTGTTTGTAAGGTCAGCTCGATTCTAAATAGGATATCCCAAAATTGGGCTACTAAAAGTTTCATCAGTCATCTTGATATAAAAGTTTCGGGTGGGTTTTTATGGTGATTATGTTGTGTTCATTTTCCTTGCGACGAGCAGAATTCTTTTTAAAAAAGCATAACTCGCAGTTGTCGGAGAGACTTTATGGGAACTGTTTATGGCGTGTTTGCGCTTCCTCCAAAGAAGCTGTCAAATATATGTAAATCTGTGTAGATTGTTAAGCATTAATTGGTTTTTAGTACCTTCTGCTCTTATCTTAATGACTAAAAATATCTGCATTAGGGGAAGGGAAATTTGTCATGCTACGATTTTATACCGGGGAATGCAACAAACCGATAGCAAATCTATATTATTGTTAATGCCGAGTTAATCAAAAAATGTAATTATGACTTTTAATTAGAAAAGAAAGAAGTGGCTGACTCCTTGCTTAACGATGATTGGGTTTGGGGTGAGCGAGGAGATTTGTCATTAGGGGTTCTGAAAACTAACAGGAGCTCTCAAATAAGCCCCAAACCATCGTCATCGAGTTGTTAACAATAAAGTTTAGCTTTCTTCAAAAACTCTTGTTACAGGGACACCAGCCTCCAGGTGGGACCTGGGGATCTCCTGGAATTGCAGCTCATCTCCAGACTACAGAGAGCCAGTCTGGAGTAGTGGTTAAGTGTGCAGACTCTTAATCTGGGAGAACCGGGCCTGTTTCCCAACTCCTACACTTGCAGCTGCTGAAATGGCCTTGGGTCAAATATAGCTTTTGCAGAGTTGTCTTTGAAAGGGCAGCTTCTGGGAGAGCTCTCTCAGCCCCACCCACCTCACAGGGCGTCTGTTGCAGGGGAAGGAGATAAATGAGATTGTGAGCCGCTCTGAGACTCTGATTCAGAGAGAAGGGCGGGGTATAAATCTGCGGTCTTCTTCTTTTTGAACAAAACCATGGGTAATTACTGATGCCAATACTTTTCAATATCAGTAATCAAATACGTCGTCAATGTCACTTCCAGCAGTAAGTATGGAAGTCTAAAGTACAGAAATCTTAAAGCATATAATTGGAGGTGGGCTGAGACATCTAACTATTGATTCCAATATCGAAAGACTGCAGAGATTTTTGCACAAGCACCTTATTGTATTGGATCCCTTCAAAGATCCATAGTAATGCGGCGACGCATTTATATGCTTTTAGATGTCTTTACTTTGGACTTCCATACTTGACCATTGAAAGTGACATTGACTAAAAGCTTGATTATTAATATTTAAAAATATTGGCACTAGCAGGCCTTTTTTCTAGAGCAGGAACTCCTTTGCATATTAGGCCACACCCTCTGACGTAGCCAATCCTCCAAGAGCTTACAGGGCTCTTCTTACATGGTGTACTGTAAGCTCCAGGAAGATTGGCTGTATCAGGGGTGTGTGGCCTAATATGCAAAGGAGTTCCTGCTGCAAAAAAGGCCTGGGCGTTTGTTATGTATGTAGAATTCAGTCAAAGAACTGGGTATTCCTATTTAGCTCATTGGAGCCAGAAGAACGGAACTTGGGGAACTGGGAACAATGGGCAGCAGGATCCAAATACCTGCTGTCCTGCACCAATCATAGGGCCCCAGCCAGTTTGAATGGCCCAATAGCCTGCTAGCACGGGAACCCAGAGTTGTATATAGTTATACAACTAACTGTTGGCCAGTTAGTCAGTCTTGTTAGTGCAGCCACATGCCATGCTGCCTCTAATAAAGAGCTGTTATCACTGTTACCTCGTCTTCTCGATGCTTTGAGTTCACTATATTATAGCATTCGTGACTATTCATGGTTTTATTCAGTTATTTGAAGCCCCAGATGGTAGAGGGCGATCTCCCACTATTACAACAGATCTCCAGGTGACAGAAACCAATTCACTTTGAGAAAATGACCACTTTAGAAGTTTGGCTGTATGCCACTGTGACCCAAACTTCTCCCTGTTGAGGCTGTACCCTCAAAATCTCCTGGTATTTCCTAATCCAGAGCTGGCATCCCTAGAGACTACCAAGGAAGGGGGTGTGGCTCACTGGCAAAGCATCTGCTTGGCATGCAGAAGGTCAAAAGTTCAATCCCCGACCTTTTTCAGTCTGTGGGCATCTTTGGAATTTTGTCACAGGAGGAAGACCCAACCACAAAATGTCAAGGCTGGCTGGCTGGCTGGCTGGCTGGCTGGCTGGCTGGCTGGCTGGCTGGCTGGCTGGCTGGATGGATGGATGGATGGATGGATGGATGGATGGATGGATAGATGGATGTGTAGATGGATGGATGGATGGCTGTGGATGGATGGATAGATGGATGAATGGATAGATGGATGGATGGATGGATGGATGGCTGTGGATGGATGGATAGATGGATGAATGGATAGATGGATGGATGGATGGATGGATGGATGGACGGATGGATGGACAGATGGATGGATGGATACATGGATGGATGATGGACGGATGGATGGATAAGCGTATGGATGGATGGATGATGGATGGATAGATGGATGAAGGGATAGATGGATGGATGGATAGATAGATAGACAGACAGACAGACAGAAAGACCAGCAGGAACTTATTTGCATATTAGGCCACATCCCTTGACACGTCAGCTGGAACTGCGTTCCTCTGCCTTCCTGCTCAAAAAAAGCTCCCCCCCCCCCCCCGCCATAACTCTTTGACATTTCAAGCAGAAGCTGTGTTTAACAGGATGCCTTTTAACCTGCACCATCCATCAGAAGGCTTGCTGGCAAATATCCCACCTGGCTCCTCCCACTTTCAAAAATCACTTGGTGGGAACTGGGAAAAGTGTGGGGTGGTGCCTTGACCCCCACCCCCCCCCCCCCCGGAACCAAATTGGTGACTCCTTTGCAGGGACACTATCTGAAGATGGCTCACTTGCCAGGGGGCACACACTTATGTGTTTTGTCGTGCAGGTCAGAGGTGATTGCCGATTTTTGGAACAGCACAAAACAGTGCCCAGTCTGATCACTCCAACCAAAAGTAGATGTGCACATTAAGTCCAGATGACTTCTTCAAAACCATCTTTGATCCTGAAAAGATAACTTTGCTCTTCGGGCCTGTCAGCATCACATGGCTTCCCAACAGTTCTGGACACCGCGTCTTTCATCTGTCACATGCACATGCAAATGAGACTTGAGAGACCGCTATAATTGTTTCTAATACCCACTTGCTGCTATTCAGTTGCTGAAATGTTTCTCTCAGGTTTTTTGCCAAGTGAAATTGCCCATGATCTTAACCAATGCCAAGCCCATCAACACGTCTTTGAGCATGAAGGCAACGTCACATCTGTTCTGACAGAGCAGCCGTTATTAATCTATAGAACATCTAGGTTTTCTTGGCATTCCACAGAACAGCTGCCAATCAAGCAAGGATGATTCTCCTCACAATGTTTGGTGGCTTTCATCACCTCGGGAAAGAAGCATGAAGACAATGTGGTGCCACCATTCCTTCGTGCCTAGCGTTTTCAGGCCCATGTTCCTTGCTCGTCACCCATCCTAGAATTCCCCCAACATTTCCAGAAGAACATGGCACTGAGAATGCCCAGGTCTCAAAAGAGCCCTGGAAGAGGTTCATTCCACACACAGTCTAGGAGGTGCAGTCAATGCCCCATAGATCAGGGTGGCCAAACTTGCTTAAGGTAAGAGCCACATAGAATCAATGTCAGATGTTTGAGAGCCACAAGACATGAACATCAGATTTTTGAGAGCCGGAAGGAAGGAAGGAAGGAAGGAAGGAAGGAAGGAAGGAAGGAAGGAAGGAAGGAAGGAAGGAAGGAAGGGGGGAAAGAGGGAGGGAGGGAAGGGGGGGAGGGAAGGGAAGGGAGGGGAGGAAGGGAGAGAGAGAGGGAGGGAGGAAAGAAGGAAGGAAGGAAGGGGGGAAAGAGGGAGGGAGGGAAGGGAAGGGAAGGGAAGGGAGGGAGGGAGAGAGGGAGGGAGGAAGGAAGGAAGGAAGGAGGAAGGAAGGAAGGAAGGAAGGAAGGAAGGAAGGAAGGAAGGAAGGAAGGAAGAAGGAAGGGAGGGAGGGAGGGAGGGAGGAGGGAGGGAAGGGAGGAGGGAGGGAGGGAAGGGAATGGAGGGGAGGAAGGGAGAGAGGAAGGAAGGAAGGAGGGAAGGAAGGAAGGAAGGGGAAAGAGGGAGGGAAAGAGGGAGGGAAGGAAGGAAGGAAGGAAGGAAGAAGGAAGGAAGGAAGGAGAAGAAGGAGGGATGGGAGGGAGGGAGGGAGGGAGGGAGAGGGAAGGAAGGAAGGAAGGAAGGAAGGAAGGAAGGAAGGAAGGAAGGAAGGAAGGAAGGAGGAAGGAAGGAAGGAAGGAAGGAAGGAAGGAAGGAAGGAAGGAGGAGAAAGGAAAGAAACCTTTTATCGTCACAACTACCCCCTGCAATTCTTCAAATGTTTTGCCTGAGGCAGAATCTCCCAATTCACTTCATATTTCCTTTGATGCACAAATTGGGCAGGTGCTTCACCTTTCAATATCTTGGCCTTCTTTCACTCTTCAGTGCAGGACGCTATTTCCATTGTTTATAACTGAACATTGCTAAGTTTCCCAAAGGTAGAAAGACAAAAGGTGTGTCCCCTGCGTTTGCGGAGACGCTCCAATACTAATTTCGAGAAACCTGGGACGTTTCTTGGCACTTCTTTCTTTCAGCTTCCTTCGCGGCGGAGGAGAACTGGCAGTGTCGACGGAAAGCGGTTTAATTATGTTATTTCTGTCAGCAAATGATAAAGACAAATCCAACATTGAATCATGGCTGACTGATTTCTAATGAATTTTTAATTTTATTTGCCCTCTCAGGATAAGAAGAAAAAAGGGGAGGGGACCTAAATGTTCTAATGAAAGGTTGAGAATCATGTGGGCCTTATGATGACTGCTATATTTAGTATTAGAAGTTTGTTGTTGTTGTTCAGTCGTACAGTCGAGTCCGACTCTTGCGACCCCAAGGACAAAGTCACGCCAGGCCTTCCTGTCTTCTACCATCTTCCGAAGTCTGCTCAAATTTGTGTTAATTACATCAGTAATGCTGTCCAGCCATCTCCTCTTTTGCCATCCCCTACTTCTTTTGCCTTCTGTCTTTCCCAGCATCAGGGGTCTTCTCCAGGGGAATGCTCCCTTCTCATTTGGTGGCCAAAGTACTTGAGCTTCAGCTTCAGCATCCGACCTTCCAGGGAACAGCCTGGGTTGATTTTCCTTAGGACTGACTGATCTGGTCTTCTTGCAGTCCCAAGGGACTCTCAAGAGTATTCTCCAGCACCACAGCTCAAAAGCATCTATTCTTCTGCACTTGGCCCTTCCCTTATGTCCAACTCTCACAGCCATACATTACTACTGAGAATACCATCGCTTTGACTATACGGACTTTTGTTGGCAGGGTGATGTCTCTACTTTTTATTATACTGCCCAGGTTCACCATAGCTGTCCTCTCAAGGAGCAAAGTTCTTTTAATTTCATGGCTACAGTCACCATCTGCAGTGATCTTGGATCCCAGAAATGTGAAGTCTGTCACTACTTCCATGTACCCCACCTCCATTTTAAAGTGCTTAATATGGTGATGAGAGAGCGTAATGCTGGAGGAGTATAAGGGGTATGCTTATTTTCACTCCATAACAGATTTGTTGAGTTTGTCATAGGTCGATGTGATCAGGGGCTGAACATGGTTGCTATTTTTTTTTTTAATCTGTGTTGTAAGAAGAGTCAGGAAGAAGAGGTGCTGGGGCTCATTAGCACAACTTATTTGCATCTGCCACACACCCTTGACATCACCGGAAGGTGGACCAAATTATATCAGCTCAGCATCTACCTTAAAAAGCTTCTTGAATTCAATTGCCATAAGAAAAACCTTACTCCCCATCATACTTTGTTAAATTACTTTCTATCTATGTAGGTGCCCCTATCCTTCATTATTTCCAGTGGAGGGAAGGCATTTAAAAGGTGTGTGGTCCCTTTAAATGCAATGGGCAGAACTCCCTTTGGAGTTCAGTTATGCTTGTCACAACCTTTGTCCTGGTTCCATCCCAAATCCTGGCTCCACCCCCAAAGTCCACAGATATTTCTTGAATTGGACTTGGCAACCCTATCAGAGGCTGACGGAGGTCCCAAAGCGAAGAATGTTTACTTGACCTCTGGGAGCTGCACAATATGTGTGTAAGGGAGCTCCATGGGGCTTCTAAGCCATAGTTTGGCCACCCACTGGTCTAGTCTATGGATTCCCCCCAGAGTAAGGGAAGAACTTTTTGTGTGAGTCTGTACCAAGCCATAAGTAAGGGGTCTTAGTGGCTCATATGCTGAACATGAGTCAACAGTGTGATGCGGTGGCTACAAAGACAAATGCAATTTTGGGCTGTATCAAAAGAAGTCTAGTGTCCAGATCACGTGATGTGATGGTATCACTTTACTCTGCTCTGGTAAGACCTCACCTGGAGTATTGTGTTCAGTTTTGGGCACCACATTTTAAGAAGGATATAGACAAGCTGGAACGGTCCAGAGGAGGGGCGATGAAGATGGTGAGGGGTCTGGAGACCAAGTCGTATGAGGAAAGGTTGAAGGAGTTGGAGAGGAGGTGGCTGAGAGGTGATAGAATCACCATCTTCAAGTACTTGAAGGGCTGTCATATAGAGGATGTTGTGGAATTTTTCTGTGGCCCCAGAAGGTAGGACCAGAACCAATGGGTTGAAATTAAATCAAAAGAGTTTCCGGCTCAACATTAGGAAGAACTTCCTGACTGTTAGAGCAATTCCTCAGTGGAATAGGCTTCCTCGGGAGGTGGTGGGCTCTTCTTCCTTGGAGGTTTTTAAACAGAGACTTAGATGGCCTTCTGACAGCAATGAAGATCCTGTGAATTTGGGGTAGGTATTTGTGGGGTTTCCTGCATTATGCAGGGGGTTGGACTAGATGACCCTGGAGGTCCCTTCCAACTCTGTGATTCTATGATTCTAAGTAGATCACTTGGCTATGCCACAGAGCATTTAATCATCCTCTAGTGGGAGCTAAATTATGTGCTACTATTTTGGTATCTTAAAAAAAAAAAATTAAAGTGATTCATGACCTTTTTATCCATCCGCTCCCCTCCTCTGTGTATAACCTTCTTGCCATCTGCAAAGCAAAATCGACTTCATTTTACATGTCAGTTTCTCTTGCTCTTTTTTATAGCCCAACAATCACCCATATTTTAAAAGGAGCTTAAATGTCATGTTTGAGGTTCAGAAACTTTCAATTCGGCCTAATTAGAGGTGCAAGGAAAAAAAAGTTGGGGAAACTTCACATCGATCATTGAAAGTTTTACACCTTCTTTAAAGAGCGGCGGAGATTTCACAGCCGCCAGAAGACGACAGAAGAAACACGATAGAAGAGATAAGAGAATAAATTAGGGGATAGCTCAGTTCCCTTGATTGGAGAATTCACAGAAGGATGAAAGAGAATATTCGACAGGTAGAGCGGCCGTACGTATATGTGGTTTCAATTATTGGTTCCGTGCATATTGTGCTTTACATCATGTTCGCCAAAGATGATTGACGGCCTTTGTGTGAGCTGACAATGGCCTGTTAAATAAAACCCAAAGAGAAGAGGCATTGCTGAGGTGCGTCATGAGAATAATTCTGCTAAAAAATGAATCACATCCTGGAGTCATTAGCGTAAGACATGATTCATTGACTTAAGTTCTAATGTGATTTATTAATAACAGGGCCAGAATGAAGTGGAGATGTTCACTGCTTTCCAAACACATTTTTTCCCCTCATCAGGGGCATAAATGCTCCTAGTACAGAGTCTTCCCAACCTTATGCTCTGAGAGTCCATGTGGTCAGGTTTCTGGACCTCTCTCTCTTTCTTCAGCCTCACCCAGAAGAAGGAGAGTGAAGTACGGCAGATTTATACCCGCCATTCTCTCTGAATCAGAGAGGCTTATTCTATCTCTTTATCTTCTGGAGAGCCAGTTATGGAGTGAGGTAGAGTTGGCGCAGACTTCTTATCTGGGAGAACGGGGGTTTGATTCCCCACTCCTCCACTTGCACCTGCTAGCATGGCCTTGGGTCAGCTATAGCCCTGGCAGAGGTTGTCCTTGAAAGGGAAGCTGCTGGGAGAGCCCTCGCCAGCCCCACCCGCCTCACAGGGTGTCTGTTGTGGGGAGAAGGTAAAGGAGATTGTGAGCCGCTCTGAGACTCTTCAGAGTTGAGGGCAGGATATAAATCCAATATCGTCTTCTTTCTTCTCTTCCATCACAACAGACACCCTGTGAGGTGGGGGAGGGGCTGAGAGAGCTCTCCCAGAAGCTACCTGTCCAAGGAAAACTGCTATAGTGTATGGCTAAACTCGAGGCCAATTCCAGTAGCTGAAAGTGGAATCAAATCCAGTTCTCCCAGATAGAGTCCGCATACTTAACCGCTACACCAAACCGCACAGGGAAGTTTTGAAGACAGAATGCGGATGGAGAAACCATTGTCTGTTTGATGCACTGCTCAAGAGCAATGGACTTTAATGTGGAGTACAAGGTTTGATTCCCCCCTCCCCCACATGCAACCAGCTGGGTGACCTTGGGTCATTCACAAGTTCTCTTTGAGCTCTTCTCTCAAGAGCAGCTGTCTCATTCCCCGCCTAGCTCACAAGATGTCTGTTGTGGGGAGAGGAAAGGAAGGAGATTGGAAGCCTCTCTGAGTGATAGGCAGGTATACATTAATCTCTTCTCCTCCTCCTCTTCCTCCTCATCATCATCATCTTCTTCTTCTTCTTCTCCTCACCTCTCTTCCTCCTTTTCCTCCCTCATTATCATCTTCTTCTTCTTCTATTTCTTCTCCTTCTCCTCTTCCTCTCCTCCATCATTATCTCCTCCTACTCCATCATCATCATCATCTTCTTCTTCTTCCTCTTCCTTTTCTTCGTCTCCTCCATCATCATCATTATCATCATCTTTGTCTTCTCCTCCTACTTCTGTTGGATCAGCCATGCTCTCTCATCCTCACCTACCTCACAGGGGTGTTGTGAAGATGAAACCGAAGAGGAGGAACGCTTGAGTGTCCTGTCGGATCAGTCACACCCTCTCAGCCTCCCCTACCTAACAGGATGTTGTGAAGATACACAAAGCCAAGATCTAGAGAAGTGGAGGAGATCATTTTGACCATCTATTGCTGATTAGGAAGAGAGAGATGAGGTCCCTATGCCCACCAAGAGGCCCATGGGATTCTAAGTTGACCATGTGAGCATCCATGCTAATTTCCACTACCCTTGTTTCCTTATAGTACTTTCAAATATTCATGACTTCCAATGTTTAGCTGCATATATTCTGAAGAATGAATTAGTCTTTTCTTAACCTAGTGTGACATGTGCACTATTCAAAGTGGAGAGTGTAAATTATTAAGAAGACAGAATGAATATGTTTTCTTTACTAATTTACTCAGGAAGGGTGGTACAGAACCCTACACCAGCATGGTGTAGTGGTTGAGAGGGGCAGACTCTTATCTCGAGAACTTGGAACGATTCCCAGTCCTCCCACATAAAGCATGTTAGGTGACCTTGGGCCAACCACAGTTCTCGCAGAGCTCTCTCAGTCCTACCTGCCTCAAAAGGTGCCTACCCATGGGGAGAGAAGGGAAGGGGATTGTCAGCCGCTTTGAGACACAAGAGCCTGCTAGATGACCTTGGGCCAGTCCCAGTTCTCTTACAGCTCTCTCTCTTTCTCAAGAGCAGTTCTCTCAGAGCTCTCTCAGTGCCACCTGCACCTGCCTCACGGGGTGTCTGTTGCTGGGAGGGAAAGGAGATTGGAAGCTTCTCTCAGTGCAGCGTGGGGTATAAATCCAATTTCCTCCCCCGCATCTCCTTCCTTCCTTCCTGCTCTCAAACCTCTGATGTTCATGTCTTACAGCTCTCAGAAATCTGACATTTCCTACTTACTTCTGGGGACTCAGATGATGAGAAGTAAAACTGGGGATCATCCACATATTCATGACAACCTACTCCAAAGTTGCTTTCTTTCTACCTCTACCTCCCCCACCACATCTCCTTCCCTCTCTTCTTTCCTCCCTCTCTCTCTCCCTCCCTTCTTTCCTCCCTCTCTCCCTCCCTCCCTTCTTTCCTCTCTCTCTCCCTCCCTTCCTCCTTCCCTTCCTCCTTTCATCCCTTCCTTCCTCCCTTCTTTCCTCCCTCTCTTCCTCCCTCCCTCCCTTCTTTCCTCCCTTCCTTTCTCCCTTCTTTCCTCCCTCTCTCCCTCCCTCCCTCCCTTCCTCCCTCCCTTCTTTCCTCCCTTCCTCCTTTCCTTCCTTCCTTCCTCCCTCTCTCCCTCTCTCCTTTCTTTCCTCCCTCCCTTCTTTTCTCCCTCCCTCCCTTTCTCCCTCCCTCCCTCCCTTTATTCCTCTCTCCCTCCCTTCCTCCTTTCCTTCCTTCCTTCCTCCCTCCCTCTCTCCCTCCCTCCTTTCTTTCCTCCCTCCTTTCTTTTCTCCCTCCCTTTCTCCCTCCCTCCCTCCCTTCTTTCCTCTCTCTCCCTCCCTTCCTCCTTCCCTTCCTCCTTTCCTCCCTTCCTTCCTCCCTTCTTTCCTCCCTCTCTACCTCCCTCCCTTCTTTCCTCCCTCTCTTCCTCCCTCCCTCCCTTCTTTCCTCCCTTCCTTCATCCCTTCTTTCCTCCCTCCCTTTCTCCTTTCCTCCCTTCCTTTCTCCCTTCTTTCCTCCCTCTCTCCCTCCCTCCCTCCCTCCCTTCTTTCCTCCCTTCCTCCTTTCCTTCCTCCCTCTCTCCCTCCCTCCTTTCTTTCTTTCCTCCCTCCCTTCTTTCCTCCCTCCCTCCCTTTCTCCCTTCCTCCCTCCCTTCTTTTCTCCCTCCCTCCCTCCCTTTCTCCCTCCCTCCCTCCCTGCCTCCCTCCCTCCCTTCTTTTCTCCCTCCCTCCCTTTCTCCCTCCCTCCCTCCCTTCCTTCCTTCCTCCCTCTCTCCCTCCCTCCTTTCTTTCCTCCCTCCCTTCTTTTCTCCCTCCCTCCCTCCCTTTCTCCCTCCCTCCCTCCCTTCTTTCCTCTCTCCCTCCCTTCCTCTCCCTCTCTCTCACTTCCACACAGCAGGTTGACAGTGTCGTTAACCAGTCTCTTTCTTGGGCGTAAGACCCGTTGAGTGGATGTCAGTAGAATTCTGAGGGGATCAGTTTAAGACTGCAGCAGGGTGGGAGGACGTTTCCCGAACCAGTCTCCCACAGCTGAGCTGTCCGGGCAGGGGAGAGTGTTGGACAGGGGACCCCAAAACGCTGCTCAGCAGCCACTGAATGAATTTTGATGGCCTTCCCATGCAGAATTGCACTGAAAGCATCCATGGCTCTGATGCGGAGAAGCGAAGAAAATACCCGACGTGTGTCTTCTGTTTATTTCCCCTTGCACGGGAACATCGTTTATCGCATCGTAAGTGCCTGTTTAAACCTTTCTTGCATATTGCTTAGAGGCACTAATTAGACGGGAGTTGATGCGGCATGAAACTTGGCCTTCTGATTAAGGATGCAGGTGCATCTACAATTACTCGGAGTGGTGAGGCTCTGAGAAGACCGGCAAATGCAGAATTTTATGTGGCCCTGGATATGGGCAAGGAAGCGGGGAGACCAGATGATGCCATTTTTCATGCCTTGAGTTTCGTTTACTGAGAAATGCACTGCGTTCTCTCCAGCGCTCTTTTTTTTTTTTAGCAGGAACACACCGGAATGCCGTTCCAGCTGGCTTGGTGTCCGTGGTGTGTGGCCTAATATGCAAATAAGCTCCTGCTGGGCTTTTTCTACAAAAAAACAGCCCAGTGTGAAACAGTGGTGCCATCAGGGGGTGTGGCCTAATATGCAAATTAGTTCCTGCTGGGCTTTTTCTACAGAAAAATCCCTGGTTCTCTCCATGCAGCCACAACACATTTGGGGATCCTCCCCCCCTGCTCCCAAATTGCCCCCCCCACCTTCCCATAGCAATCTCATTCCCTTTAGACTGAAGAAGGAGGAATTGTTTTTTATGTCCCACTTTCCTCTACTTTAAGGAGTCTCAAAGTCTTTTCCCTTCCCCTGCACGTAAGGCAGGAGAGGCTGAGAGAGTCCCGAGAGAACTGGGAATGGCCCACAACACATTTGGGGATCCTCCCCCCCCCCCCCGTTGGTAATGCTGCTGCTCCAAAATTCCCCCCCTACCCTCCCATAGCAATCTCATTCCCTTTAAACTGAAGAAGAAGAGGAGAGTTGTTTTTTATACCCCACTTTACTTTAAGGAGTCTCAGTCTTTCCCTTCCCCTGCACATAAGGCAGGAGGGGCTGAGAGAGTCCTGAGAGAACTGGAAATGCCCCAAAATCACACAGCAGGCCTCATGTGTCTCAAAGCAGCTCAAAATTGCCTTCCCTTCCTCTCCCTACAGCAGGCACCTTATGAGGCAGGTGGGGCAGAGAGAGCTGCGATTGACCCAAGGTCACCCACCTGGCTGCATGTGGAGGAGGTCTTAACCACTAATATGCTCTTAACCACCACACCAAGAGTGACGAGGATTTAAAATGTATTTACAGCTGCTGAAATCTTTTTTTTTTTAATTTTTAAAACTTTATTATTTATTTATTTATTTATTTATTTATTTAATGGACTTATATCCCGCCCTTCTCACCGAAGTGTCTCAGGGCGGCTCACAACATAATGATTCATACAATTCCATTTAAAACATTTACAGATACAATAAAAGCATAGTTAATAAAACAGATAAAATAAAGCCAGCGGTCTATAAGAGCATTTTGTTCCATCCAAAGATGTTCCATCCAAAGTATCAGTTAGGTGTTATAGGCCTGCCGGAAGAGGGCTGTCTTGCAGGCCCTGCGGAACTGCCCTAGGTCCCGCAGGGCCCGCACCTCCTCCGGCAGCTGGTTCCACCAGTAAGGTGCCGCTGTTGAGAAGGCCCGATCCCTGGTGGATTTTAGGCGGGCCTCCTTTGGCCCAGGGACTACCAGCAGATTTTGTGAGCCAGAACGTAGTACTCTCTGGGGAACGTGTGGGGAGAGACGGTCCCTAAGGTAGGCAGGTCCTAGGCCATACAGGGCTTTAAAGGTAATGACCAACACCTTGTACTGGACTCGGAATGTTACTGGCAGCCAGTGCAGATCCCGGAGCCCCGGCCGAATGTGCTCCCATCTTGGGAGCCCTAATAGCAGCCGGGCAGCAGCGTTCTGCACCAACTGCAGTTTCCGGGTCTGGCACAAGGGTAGCCCCATGTAGAGGGCATTACAGTAGTCCAACCTCGAGGTGACCGTAGCATGAATCACTGTTGCTAGGTCGTCGCGCTCCAGGAAGGGGGCCAACTGTCTCGCCCGCCTAAGGTGAAAAAAAGCGGACTTGGCAGTGGCTGCTATCTGAGCCTCCATCGTCAGAGAAGGCTCCAATAGCACCCCCAGGCTCTTGACCCTGCCCGACGCTGTCAGCGGCGCGCCGTCAAAAACTGGCAGGGGGATTTCCCTTCCCGGGCCGCAGCGACCCAAGCAAAGGACCTCTGTCTTCGCTGGGTTCAGCTTCAGCCCGCTCAGCCTAAGCCACCTAGCCACTGCCTGTAACGCCCGGTCCAGATTTTCTGGGACGCAGGCGGGCCGGCCGTCCATAAGCAGATTACAATAAAAAAGTACAGAACCTTAACAGTAGGGTGACCATATTCTGAAAAACAAACAAACAAAAAAAGAGGGTATATTTCCCAATCAACTACCTCATACAACTGATCACTATGGCAAATCTCACTTCAGATATCCTACTATTTATGCTGAAGCTTGCCCCCAAACCCTAACAGAGGACTTTTCCATCAGTTTGTTCTTTTAAAGAGCCCCAAAGAGGACAGACACCAAAAAAGAAGACTTGTCACCCTGAGCCTGTGATAAAGAAAGAAAGAAAGAAAGAAAGAAAGAAAGAAAGAAAGAAAGAAAGAAAGAAAGAAAGAAAGAAAGAAAGAAAGAAAGAAAGAAAGAAAGAAAGAAAGAAAGAAAGAAAGAAAGAGGACATTGGGTAACCCTATTAATAGCAAAATGTTGCCACTGTAACTTCAGATCCACTTCTGTATTCAGTGTGGCTTCTCAAAGCATGATATGCCACAGAGAAGACTAGAAGTATGCCTTTTTACAGAAGAAAGAGGACAAATGTTTAAAAAAAGGATTGTATCAAATGTTTGGGAAGCCATTTCTTGAGTTTAGGGTGGTGTGTTGTTATGAGGATCAAACAGGATTGAATGTTGCATCTTTTTCGAAATTAGTCCAGGACTCAGTTTATATTAACTGGAAGGTTGTGATATTTTTCTCTCCATATTAATCTTCCCCCTTTGCTAATCCAGGAGGGCTCACAAGGGTATATCCAGAGTGAAAAACAAGATATAAATATTTACATAAATAAACTCCCATCAAACTCCCCTTAGGGAGCTCTCTTTGAACTATAAGCACCTTTTGAGACAACCCCAGGCAAACTAGCTAAGCATTAACATAACAAAGGGTCAGCCGATATTTGCCGGAATTTTGTTGCAGATCACAATCAGATATTATGAGCCCCTGAGGAAACACGCCATGAGCAAATGCGGTTTAATGGTTGGCACGTCAGACTAGGAACTCAGAGGCCCAGTTTCAAATCCCCGCACTGTTGTGGAAATCTGCTGGGTAATCTTGGGACAGCCCCACACCCTCAGCCTAATTTACCTCAGTGTTGATGTGAGGAGGAGGAAACAGAGGACCGGAGAACAATTCTGGGCCAGTCTCACACCCTCAGCCTAACTTACCTCAAAGCATTGATGTGAGGAGGAGGAAACAGGAGACAGATTGTCCCTTTGACAGAAGAACAATCATCGGCCCATCGCACACCCTCAGCCTAATTTACCTCAAAGTGTCAATGCGAGGAGGAGGAAACAGAGGACAGGAGAACAATCCTGGGTCAGTCTCACACCCTCAGCCTAACTTACCTCAAAGCGTTGATATGAGGAGGAAACAGGAGACAGATTGTCCCTCTGACAGTAGAATAATCTCAGGCCCATCCCACACCCTCGGCCTAATTTACCTCAAAGGGTTGATGTGAGGAGGAGGAAACAGGAGACAGATTGTCCCTCTGACAGGAGAACAATTGTGGGCCCATCCCACACCTTCAGCCTAATTTAACTCAAAGTGTTGATGTGAGGAGGAGAAAACAGAGGACAGGAGAACAGTCCTGGGTCAGTCTCACACCCTCAGCCTAACGTACCTCAAAGCGTTGATGTGAGGAGGAGGAAACAGGAGACAGATTGTCCCTCTGACAGGAGAATAATCCCTAGCCCATCCCACACCCTCGGCCTAACTTACTTCAAAGTGTCAATGTGAGGAGGCGGAAACAGAGGACAGGAGAACAATCCTGGGCCAGCCTCACACCCTCAGCCTAACTTACCTCAAAGCGTTGATGTGAGGAGGAGGAAACAGGAGACAGATTGTCCCTCTGACAGGAGAATAATCCCGGGCCCATCCCACACCCTCAGTTTAATTTACCTCAAAGTGTCAATGTGAGGAGGAGGAAACAGAGGACAGGCGAACAATCCTGGGTCAGTCTCACACCCTCAGCCTATCTTACCTCAGAAGCTGCCCTTTCAAAGACAACTCTGTCAGAGCTATGGCTGACCCAAGGCCATTCCAACAGTTGCAGTTGCAGGTGGAGGAGTGGAGTTGAGAAAGCTTTCTCAGTAGATGCCCTTTCAAGGACAACTCTTCGAGAGCTATGGCTGACCCAAGGCCATTCCAGCAGTTGCAGTTGCCGGTGGAGGAATGGGGAATGAACCTCTACACCAAACTGGACTCTTGTTATTGGGGTAGAGATCCTCTGTACTAGGCCCATAGCCATGGGAGGGGGGTGGCTAGGCCCCTCCTCCCAACCCCCTTCCGACAATATGGCTCCTCCTTTTACTGCCCTGCTCTTGCCGCCCTGCTTTCCTGCCGCTGCCATTGCTCTCCCCGTCCCTCCTTTCCCCACCACTCTCACAGTCCCCACTCTCTCCACTGCCACTACTCTGGTCCTTCCCACTGCCGGCACCCCAGTGCTGAATGTGCTGAGAATGCCAGAAAGCCAGCATAGGAGCTGCTGGCCTCAGCTCGCTTTTTGGCGGGGGAGGGGGGGGCTTCTTGAAAGAGCCCCGGGAGCTGGCACTGTATCAGGTGTGTGGCAGGGAAGGGGGAGGCACCATGGAGGAGGGCAGGGCAGACAGAGCAATGGGAAGATCGGGACTGCCAAAGCAACAGCAGTGGAGAGAGTGGGGCCTCCAAAGCGGGGGGCCCTTCCACCTAAAATGTTATTCCCTGGGCTCCCCTCCCACCTAAAATTTTCTGGCTATGGCCCTCCTCTGTACTCTAAATTCTTGGTGTTGGGGGGGGGGGCAACAGTGGGAGGACTTCTAGCATCCTGGCCCCACCGATGGACCTCCTGATGGCACCTGGTTTTTTAGCCACTGTATGACACTGAGAATTGGGCTGGATGGGCCATTGGCCTGATCCAACATGGCTTCTCTTATGTTCTTCTGTCTGGAACAGTGATGTTCTGTATTCTTGGTGCTTGGGGGGGGGCACAATGGGAGGGCTTCTAGTGTCCTGGCCCCACTGGTGGACCTCCTGGTGGCACCTGGACTTTTTGGCTACTGTGTGACACCGAATATTGGACTAGATGAGCCATTGGCCTGATCCAACATGGCTTCTCTTACGTTCTTAGGTTCAGACTTGCAGATAAGGTTTTGAAAACTGGAAGTTCTGTCAAATTTAGCCCTAAAAACAAGTTGGTATGCTGGTCTACTGAAAATAATCTATTGTTTACTTATTGGCTTTTGCTGGAATTGTCTGAATTATTAAGAACCAGTGGCCTTCGAGGTCTGAGAGAAGAAAGAGACCTAATGAATCAGACGAGGGATGTAATGAAACAAGCAAAGATGCTTTATGCTACCAGATCTTTTTGCTCTCCTGAAGAAGGTTAGCTAACATTTCAGCACACAAAGGGATCAATAAAACTGGGAAGCTATAATCATGGTATTATCGCGGCTCTAGCCTAGCGCAGAACGCTGAAGGACACTGACAAATGAAGAGGATTCAAAGGAATCCGTGAGCGAGTCTTGGGAGATGAATTCCCAAGCCGACTGCAGAAGGGCTAATTAGAAATAGCTAAAGGCTTGTGAAGTGTTTGCTGCTACAAACTTTGCAAAAGGGGAGTAAGGGAGTCAAGCTACTTGAAGGGAACCATACAATGCTTCATATGATACAAAATGGCTGCTGCTCTGAGCACCTATTTCTTAGGACTGCCAGCCTCCAAGGGGTGTTTGGACAACTTTCTCTATTACAACTGTTCTCCAAGGCGTCTTGTGAGGAAAAGTTCTACTTTGTGAGCTGCTGGTATTAAAGCTGTGAGCTGATGCAAACATTAGCTTGCTCTGGGGCCATTTTTCCTCAGCTAAGACAAAAATGAGTGAGCTGGAGGCTAAACAATTATGAGCTAGCTCAGCCTAACTCAGCTTAGAGGGAACACGAGTCCAGGTAACTGAGATCAGTTCACTTGGAAAAAATGGCTGCTTTGGGAGGTGGCACTATACCCCACTGAGGGTCCCTCTCATCACTAAACCCCAACATAAGAACATAAGAGAAGACATGTTGGATCAGGCCAATGGCCCATCCAATCCAAAGCTCTGTGTCACATAAGAGAAGCCATGTTAGATCAGACCAATGTCCATCCATTCCAACACTCTGTGTCACATAAGAACATAAGAGAAGCCATGTTGGATCATGCCAATGCCCATCCATTCCAACAATCTGTGTCACATAAGAATATAAGAGAAGCCCTGTTGGATCAGACCAATGGTCCATCTATTCCAACACTCTGTGTCACATAAGAACATAAGAGAAGCCATGCTGGATCAGGCCAATGGCTCATCCATTCCAACATTCTGTGTCACATAAGAACATAAGAGAAGCCCTGTTGGATCAGGCCAATGGCCCATCCAGTCCAACACTCTGGTCATTTTCGCACTCACCTTAATCAGCAGCGACGACCCTCTTCACCGCGCAGGATCTGCGCGGATTTCGCACTAATTGCCGCGGAGCACTGAGAAGAGCCGGAAAGTCCCGGCGCTTTTGCGGCGCAAATGGAAACCGCCAAAAAACAGTTTCTGTTTGCGCCACAAAAGCGCTGGGACTTTCCGGCTCTTCTGGGTGCTCCGCGGCAAAGAATGCAAAATCCGCACAGATCCGGCGCGGTGAAGAGGGTCGTCGCTGCTGATTAAGGTGAGTGCAAAAACGACCTCTGTGTCACACAGTGGCCAAAAAAGAAAGGAGGTTCACAAGTGGGGCTAGAAGCCCTTCCACTTTGCCCGCTCCCCCAAATCACCAAGAATACAGAGCATCACTGCCCCAGACAGTTCCGATAATATGCTGTGGCTAATAGCCACTGATGGACCTCTGCTCCATATTTTATCCAAACCCCTCTTGAAGCTGGCTATGCTTGTAGCCGCCACCACCTCCTGTGGCAGTGAATTCCACATGTTAATCACCCTTTGGGTGAAGAAGGACTTCCTTTTATCCATTCTAACTCGACTGCTCAGCAATTTCATTGAATGCCCACGAGTTCTTGTATTGTGAGAAAGGGAGAAAAGACTTCTTTCTCTACTTTCTCCATCCCATGCATAATCTTGTAAACCTCCATCATGTCACCCCGCAGTCGACGTTTCTCCAAGCTAAAGAGCCCCAAGCATTTTAACCTTTCTTCACAGGGAAAGTGTTCCAAACCTTGAATCACTCTAGTTGCCCTTTTCTGGACTTTTTCCTCAAGCTCCACCCACAAAATATCCAGATATTTCCCAACCTGGAGCTGCGAAGCCCAATTGGTCTCTGTGAACCATGCCATATTTGTCACAGTATAAAATGGCAGCTTCTCTGGACACACGTATGAAGCACTGCTGATTGGTCAGTCCTGTACTGTGAGTACCTGAAAAATAACTTGAAGAACAGGCCCAAATTCCTCACTAACAGTGAATTCATCAACAATCAGCTCCCTGTTTGCAGCTGGAAACCAGATGGTGACGTCAATTGGCAGTGTTCAAGGTTCCTTAACTCACACTTTAAAAGATTATTATAACCATACTCATTATTAGATGATGCAACACTGATGGACATCTTGACGGCACCTGATTTTTATTGGCCACTGGATGACACAGAGTTTTGGACTGGATGGGCCACTGGCCTGATCCAACAGGGCTTCTCTTATGTTCTTATGTGACTCAGAGTGTTGGGCTGGATGGGCCATTGGCCTGATCCAACATGGCTTCTCTTATGTTCTTATGTGACACAGAGTGTTGGACTGGATGGGCCATTGGCCTGATCCAACATGGCTTCTCTTATGTTCTTATGTGTGACACAGAGTTTTGGACTGGATTGGCCATTGGTCTGATCCAACATGGCTTCTCTTATGTTCTTATGTGTGACACAGAGTGTTGGACCAGATGGGCCATTGGTCTGACCCAACATGGCTTCTCTTATGTTCTTATGTGTGACACAGAATGTTGGACTGGATGGGCCATTGGCCTGATCCAACATGGCTTCTCTTATGTTCTTAAGCTAGTTTGGTGTAGCGGTTAAGTGCATGGACTCTTATCTGGGAGAACTGGGTTTGATTCCCCATTCCTCCACTTGCACCAGCTGGAATGGCCTTGGGTCAGCCACAGCTTTCACAGGAGTTGTGACTGAACGGGCAGCTGCTATAAAAAGCTATCTCAGACCCACCTACCTCACTGGGTGTCTGTTGTGTGTGTGGAGGGGGAGGGGAGGTAGAGGAGACTGTGACCTATCTGAGACTCTGAGATTCAGAGTATAGGGCAGGATATACATCAAATATCTTCTTAACATTTTGGTTTTCAGGACTCCTTCCAAACTCACATTGGCTCTTTCCCACATAGCCATAGGTCCCTTATTATTTGTGTGTGGATCGTTCTGATAGAATCCATGCTTATTTGCTTAGACACAAGAAGTTTAGAAGAGTCCTGCTGGATCAGACCAATAGTCCACCCAGTCCTGCATCCTGTCTCACATAGTGGACAACCAGTTTTTCTGGAGAGCCAGGGCATGGAGGCTGAGGCCTTCCTAAGGACATAAGAAGAGCCCTGCTGGATCAGACCAGTGGTCCATTTTAGTCCAGTATCCTGTCTCACACATTGGACAACCAACTCCTTTGGATGGCCCATCACAGTCAAAAGGCCAGCAAGCCACCTGCCACTCAAATTCACATAAGAAGTGGAGAAAAGGTGGTGTGGGCTTCTCCAGGGGTTAATGAGGGCTGCTGGGGGTTTGCCAAAGCCCCTGGTGGCTGGCTGAATAGCCACTCTCCTAATCTAGGGATTGTTATGCAGCTGTACCTACTGCTCAAAGGACAAGGTAGGTGGGGAGGAAGAGGGGGAACCCTCAAAAAGGTTCAGGAGCTGCCCTCCTGTGAGCTCCTGCTGAAATCAAGGCCTGCTACTTCGGCATCAGGACATGTAGATCTGGCATACACTAAACAGATTTTGTAACCATTTCCCAACCAGCGAGTTGTCTACAAAAAGGGGGGGCGGGTATAAGTAGTTTGTTACATCACTTCTGTTAATTCCAATGGCCCTCCACGTCTCGGACACTTTCCATAAAGCACAGTACTGAGAAATTCTGAGGTCAGAGGTCGTGAAATCAAAGCTGTTGTGTTCCTCAGGCTACCCAGTCACCAAACGATATCAAAGCCCCGCAAGGCTCCGGGCTTTACGAGTTCTTTATCTCCTTCCCCCTCTTTCATTCTCCTTCCATAAAAAACCAAATTTCATTTCCAACGTAAGTGGCGGACACGATGAATATACTTTTTTCCCTCCCTTGCAATCTGCTTCGATTAAAGCTGAACTTTTGCTTAGATCAGGGGGTCATTTTTTATGCCTCTCGAACAGCTCCCCCTAAGTCTTATATGATCCCGGAGAATAGTAATTTTGCTCTCCACTTTGAACACTCACCGTCTCCTGCACTTTCAATCACTTTGCCATTCTCTACATCTTGCTGTACGAGATGGAATGCCTCCCATTTAGTTTAATTCCAAGGCACCTGGAGTTTTTACAAGCTTTTTACACCAGAAATTCGATATCAGCTATTTTTTATTTTTAGAAAGGCAGCTTTTTGAAAGAATTATAATATATAGTTGCATCTGAGTGTCTAATGTCCTGACACAAAAAAAAAGTTTGAAAAAGTTAACTTTTGTTTTTCACTGTACACTACAGTACAGTGTCTGTCGCCTAGATTGTCTGTTGTTGCGGTTTATAGATTAACACCTGTGTGTGTGTATATATATATATATATGGATATAGACAAGCTATATTCATTTTGGAGGATATAGACAAACTGGAATGGGTCCATTGGAAGGCAATGAAGATGGTGAGGAGTCTGGAGACCATCCTATGAAGAAAGGTTGAAGGAGCTGGGGATGTTTAGCCTGGAGAGGAGATGGCCGAGAGGTGATATGATCACCATCTTCAAGTACTTGAAGGGCTTCCATCTAGAGGACGGTGCAGGATTGTTTTCTGTTGCCCTAAAAGGTTTATGATTCTATGGCGAGCCAGTTTGGTGTAGTGGTTAAGTGTGCGGATTCTTATCTGGGAGAACCGGGTTTGATTCCCCACTCCTCCACTTGCACCTGCTAGCATGGCCTTGGGTCAGCCATAGCTCTGGCAGAGGTTGTCCTTGAAAGGGCAGCTGCTGTGAGAGCCCTCTCTAGCCCCACACACCTCACAGGTGTCTGTTGTGGGGGAGGAAGGTGAAGGAGATTGTGAGCCGCTCTGAGACTCTTCGGAGTGGAGGGCGGGATATAAATCCAATAACTTCTTCTTCTTCTATGATTTTATCAGGGAAGAAGAAGAAGAAGAAAGAAAGAAAGAAAGAAAGAAAGAAAGAAAGAAAGAAAGAAAGAAAGAAAGAAAGAAAGAAAGAAAGAAAGAAGAAGACAGTGGATTTATACCCCACCCTTCACTCTGAATCTCAGAGTCTCAGAGTGGCTCACAATTTCCTTTATCTTCTTCCCCTACAACTGACACCCTGTGAGGTGGGTGGGGCTGAGAGAGCTCTTACAGCAGCTGCCCTTTCGAGGACAACTTTGCGAAAGCTATGGTTGACCCAAGGCCATTCCAGCTGCTGCAAGCGGAGAAGTGAGCAATCAAACCCAGTTCTCCCAAATAAGAGTCCGTGCACTTCACCACTTACACCAAACTGGATTACTCCATCGGCAGATTTCTATGTGAAGCCGATTTATACTGAATCAGACCCTCTGTCCATTAAGATCGTTATTTTCTCTTCAGACTGGCAGCGGCTCTCTGGGATTCTTGGACAACAATGATGTGGCCTGGCCTAGAGAGGCTCCCGGATGCCAGCGTTGCAACCCAGCCCAGAGATGTTCTGGGATGATGATGGTGGTGGTGGTGGTGGTGATGCTGATGATGTGCCCTGGCCTGGAAGGGCTTCTAGTTAGGGTCGTCAGGTCGGATTCAGAAAATATCTGAGGACTTGGGAGGTGGAGCCAGGAGACTTTGGGGTGGAGCCAGGAGACTTTGGGGGTGCAGCCAGGAGACTTTGGGGTGGAGCCAGGAGACTTTGGGGGGTGGAGCCAGTGTCAGGCGATGGAGACTCAAGGCTGTATTCATTGAAACAATATAATACTTTATTGGAAACGCATAGCTTGAGACAGAGGTTGAGACTAATACCTTAGTATGAGTGTTTCTGGGTCTTATGGAATCTACATCAAAGCAATCTCTAAACAAAGACAGTATTCTCAAAACAAAAGGGAACGAAGGTGCAAACTTTCACATGAGAGCTTCTGCTTATCTTCTGGCCTCTGGGAGGATGCTGGCCAGCGGCGGTATCTAATAACGGCCACATTCCTTTGCTCCCTTTGCCACCTAAACAAAGTTAACACTTCAAACGTTCCCTTTGATATGCATGGGGACTACAGCATTGCAAAGGCTAAGGGTTAGTATAGAAAAGCCCATTTGGCTAGTATTTTATAATTTCAGCATGATATAGTTAGAGAGCCTGACAGCCAGGAGACTTTAGGGGTGGAGCCAGGAGACTTTGGGGGTAGGTGCACGAGCAAGGTTGTGACAAACGTGATTGAGGGGAGTTCTGGCCATCACATTTCAAGGTCCTTTTGAATGTCTTCTATCATTTGGAAATAATGGGTGAACCTTCTTTGGGGCTCATAGAATTGGACCCCCCTGTCCAGTCTTTTTGAAACTGGGTGGGTGGTTGGTTGAGGAGAGGCTATGCTATGCTGAAAATTTTGGTGCCAGTTTGGTGTAGTGGTTAAGTGTGCGGACTCTTATCTGGGAGAACCGGGTTTGATTCCCCACCCCTCCACTTGCACCTGCTGGCATGGCCTTGGGTTAGCCATGGCTCTGCCAGAGGTTGTCCTTGAAAGGGCAGCTGCTGGGAGAGCCCTCTCAGCCCCACCCACCTCCCAGGGTGTCTGTTGTGGGGGGAGAAGATATAGGAGATTGTAAGCCGCTCTGAGTCTCTGATTCAGAGAGAAGGGCGGGGTATAAATCTGCAATTGAATTCTTCAAAAACAGCTCCCGCAGAGTCCCAGATACCCATGGATCAATTCTCCATTACACTCTATGGACACTGGTCTCCATAGGGTATCAAGGAGTGCGCAGCAGACATACCCCCATCTGGCTTTCTGATAACTTTCTGATATAGTGTGGGAAAGGCATCCAAACCTGGGACCTCCTGCCTCCAACTGGAGATTGGAGATGGGAGATACAATAAGTGCTTTGCTTTTACATGGAATTCACGTCCTGCATCCACACACACCCTCCCTTTACCACCTATATATCTCTGGCCATTTTCTACAGACCCGCCATGTATCTGACGAAGAAAGTGGTGTTTCTCAAAAGCTTATGCTACTATAAAATTTGTTAGTCTTAAACGTGCTACTGGACTGTTCCCTACCTTTATTGTGAGATTCCGCTTCTAATACCAAACCAGATTGAATCCCTACGCCTGTGGCAGCTACACACCAAAGGAACTCGGGGTGTGGAACAGGAAGTTCTCAGGAGGGGACAGCGCACCCTACTGGCAACACTCTTGCTGCGCCCCCCGTTCCTCCACCCAATGTATTCACAATTTCTCTTGCTCGCCTCTGGCGGGGGGGGGGGAGGTATTTTCACAGCTGGATGCAAAATAAGTCAAGCCCTTTTGCAGGCAACTTTTACAGAAGCGAACACAATCGCTGGAAACTTCTGTAGCCGGGAAAAAAAATGTGTCTAAGCCCTTAGGTGAAGGTCGCTGAAGGTCATTTGCTTTCTTCTCTGCTCTCTTGGAAACACAGAAGGGGCTACCTCTGCTTTCGATTCAGTGACGCAGGAATACTCCTTTCCTTTGCATTCCATTTTCAACAAGATAAAATCTCACCTATGAAAAGGCATAATTAAACTCCCCCACCATTCTCAAACCATGAAAATGATTTCCCTCCGTGAAAACAGAGCCAGGAGAGGAAGCTGATATCTTCTCCCCCTCCCCCGCACCACGCCGTTAATAAAACCCACTATAATAAATCATTCTAAACTTCCTCAGTGATTTTATATTTATTTATTTACGTTTGTATCCCGCCCTCCCCTGCTGGGCTCAGGGCGGCTAACAACAGTTAAAAACAACATCGCACAAAATAAAACCGCAATAAGAAGACTGAAGAAGATTTATACCCCGCCCTTCTCTCTGAATCAGAGACTCAGAGCAGCTTACAATCTCCTTTATCTTCTTCCCCCACAACAGACACCCTGGGAGGTGGATGGGACTGAGAGTAGGGCTGCCAATTCCCAGGTGGGGGCAGGGGATCCCCCGGTTTGGAAGCCCTCCCCCCGCTTCAGGGTCATCAGAAACCAGGGGGGGGAGGGAAATGTCTGCTGGGAACTCTGTTATTCCCTATGGAGACTTATTCCTATAGGAAATAATGGAGAATTGATCCACGGGTATCTGGGGCTCTGGGGAGCCTGTTTTTTGAGATAGAGGCACAAAATTTTCAGTATAGCATCCAATACCTCTCCCCAAAATACCCCCAAAGTTTCAAAAAGATTGGACCAGGAGGTCCAATTCTATGAGCCCCCAAAGAAGGTACCCCTATCCTTCATTATTTCCTATGGAAGGAAGGGATTTAAAAAGGAGTGTGGTCCCTTTAAATGTGATGGCCAGAATTCCCTTTGGAGTTCAATTATGCTTGTCACACCCTTTCTCCTGGCTCCACCCCCAAAGTCTCTCGGCTCCACCCCCAAAGTCCCCAGATATTTCTTGAATTGGACTTGGCAACCCTAACTGAGAGGGCTCTCACAGCAGCCGCCCTTTCAAGGACAACCTCTGCCAGAGCTGTGGCTGACCCAAGGCCATTTCAGCAGCTGTAAGTGGAGGAGTGGGGAATCAAACCCGGTTCTCCCAGATAAGAGTCTGCGCGCTTAACCACTACACCAAAATGGCTCACAATTCATACAATGTCATACATTTCAGGGACA
Source organism: Heteronotia binoei (assembly GCF_032191835.1). Taxonomy (NCBI): domain Eukaryota; kingdom Metazoa; phylum Chordata; class Lepidosauria; order Squamata; family Gekkonidae; genus Heteronotia; species Heteronotia binoei. The sequence goes on from NC_083238.1 coordinate 57,024,448, forward strand.
TTTTGTTCCATTTTAGTTTCATTCCCTAGAATCCAGATGGGATGGTGATTGGGATGAGTTCAATTTCCAGTGCTGTAGGATGGCGGGATGGCGGTTTTCTGCCCATTAGATGTTCAGTGCCAGCCTAAAGAGTTCTGTCTTGCAGGCCCTGCGGAATTGTGGCAAGTCCTGCAGGGCCCTGATGTTTTCAGGGAGGGCGTTCCACAAGGCAGGTGCTGCCACCGAAAAGGCTCTCGCTCTGGTGGGGGTCAGTCGAGCTTCCTTTGACCAAGGGATCTTGAGAATATCTTGTGAACTTGATTGGATGCTCTCTGGGACTCATATGGGGAAAGGCGGTCCCGGAGGTAGATGTTTTGAATATGATGTTTTTGTAGTATCTCATTGAGGGCAGGAAGTGCTATCAAGTCACAGATGACTCATGGAGACCCCGTGGTGTTTTCAAGGCGAGAAACATTCAGAGAGGTGGTTTGCCATTGCCTGCTCTGCATCAATCACCTGATATTTCTATGCAAAAGAATAAATGGACACATATTGGGCATCAAAAATGGCAATATTCAGATACCAGAAGGAGAACACTTCAGTCTACCAGGACATTTTATCAAGGATGGATGGGTGGATGATTGACAGACAGACAGATGGATAGGTAGATAGATAGGTAGGTAGATAGATAGATAGATAGATGATGGATGGATGGATAAATGGATGGATAGATGATAGAGAAATGGATGGACGGACAGACAGACGATGATAGATAGATAGATAGATAGATAGATAGATAGATAGATAGATAGATAGATAGATAGATAGATAGATAGATAGATAGATAGATAGATAGATAGATAGATAGATAGATAGATAGATAGAGGGAGGGAGGGAGGGAGGGAGGGAAGGATGGAGGGAGGGAGGGAGGGAGGGAGGGAGGGAGGGAGGGAGGGAGGGAGGGAGGGAGGGAAGGATGGAGGGAGGGATGGATGGATGGACAGACGGATGGACAGATGGACAGACAGACGGACAGACAGAAAGTAGCTGAGCCACAGGCAAACCTATAAACAAAGTACAAATTACATGGCTGTAGAGTACAAATTCAGCACCAGTAGTAACAATTGGTTATATGCATTAAGAAATTCCATTAATAAATACAAATAATGACAACTATTATTTATACGTACTAATACATAGTAGTCATTGTTGCTGATTTTGTGACCGATGGCACTTTGTACTTTCTTTAAAGACACTAACATACCAGCTCCACATTCATCAGGACACAAAATCTATTTGTATTTTTTATAAAATCGGCTACCCGGCATTGACTTAGAAACTCGGTTACAAATGTGAAGTTTTCAGGTGCAATGGTTTCTGCAGACTGACTTCTGTGAAGCTGGGATCAGCAGAAACTGAAAAATGCCCCGCAATCACACAATGTGTCTTCCTCAAAGAGAAACAGCCGTGTTAAAACAATTTCTATTGACTTTTTCCTGTTAAGTGTGACAGTGGTATTTTAGCTCTGAAATACTAACACAAAGAGTCCATTAAGGCTTAGCACCACAACAAAGTCACAAAGGTATTTTCGCTCTAAAAATAATAACAGTCGGGGTACATTAATACTGGTCACATTACTATGTAGACGCTCCTTGTATATGTATTTACTTGAAAGAAAAACAACCTGAATGTAAGATGACCAACACACAAACACACACACACACACGATGTTATCGGGGGAGGGATTATTGGACATAACAGAAGAAGACGACTAATGAAATTTGTGGCAGGGTATGAGCTTTCTTGAGCCATTGCTCACTTCTTCAGAAGTTGACCCTTGGGTTTTCTTCCAGCTCTGTGTTTCCATTAATAAAGCTTCCCCATCCCCCCACCACTATATGCCCTATTGTTGGCTGTCCAGAGGAACAGTTTGGCCACTGTGTGAGGTGGAAGCTGGACTAGATGGACTCTCACTGGTCTGATCCAGCAGGGCTCTTCTGATGTTCTTCTGAATCCACTCGTCTGTTCTTCTGAATCTCACTGCAGAAGGAAATATTAGGGGAAGACCTCAGTGTTTATGCCCTGTTATTGGCCCTCCAGAGGAACTGGTTGACCTTTGTGTGAGACGGGATGCTGGACTAGATACAGCACTGGTCTGATCCAGCAGGGTTCTTCTTATGTTCTTAGGAAGGCCTCATCCTCTATGACCTGTTGTTGACCATCCAGAGGAACTGACTGGCCACTGTGTGAGACAGGATGCTGGACTAGATGGACCACTAGTCTGATCCAGCAGGGCTCTTATGTTCTTAGGATGGCATTGGCCTCAGTGCCCTGTTGCTGGCCCTCCAGAGGAACTGGTTGGCCACTAAATGAGACAGGATGCGGGACTACTGGTCTGATCCAGCAGGGCTCTTCTGATGTTCTTAGGAAGGCCTCAGCCTCTCTGCCCTGTTGCTGGCCCTCCAGAGGAACTGGTTGGCCACTGATGATGATGATAATAATAATAATAATAATAATAATAATAATAATAATAATAATAATAATAATAATAATAATAATAATAATAATAATAATAATAATAATAATAATAATAATAATAATAGCTTTTATTTCTATCCCGCCCTCCCCGCCTAGGCGGCTCAGGGCGGCTAACAACAGCTCATATGTTAACATAAATAATACAACTTTAGATTTAACAATTAAAATTAAACATATAAAAACCAGTTAGTTAAATTAAAAATGCATAATTTAAGTTACACTATATGTATATATATATATCTGGCAGCAATAAGACTGTTCTGCTGCTGGTTCTGCCAGTTTAGATAATATTATAGATGGCGGTTCTTTGTACCAGGCAACTCAGCAGTCGATGTCATTATAGGCTTGTCTAAAAAGGGCGGTCTTGCAGGCTCTGCGGAACTGGTCAAGGTTCCGCAGGGCCCGCACTTCCTCCGGAAGCTGGTTCCACAGTGCAGGTGCCGCAACGGAAAAGGCCCGTGCTCTGGTGTTTTGGAGTTTGACCTCTCTTGGTCCAGGGATGGTCATTTTGTTTTTACCCACTGACCTCAGTGCCCTCTGGGGTTCATATGGGGAGAGACGGTCCCTTAGGTAGGCTGGTCATCGGCCATATAGGGCTTTAAAGGTGATAACCAACACTTTGTACTGGACTCGGTAGGTAATTGGCAGCCAGTGCAGTCCGCGCAGCCCTGGCCGTATGTGCTCCCATTTCGAGAGCCCCAATAGTAGCCTGGCCGACGCGTTCTGCACCAGCTGCAGCTTTTGGGTCCGGCACAGAGGTAGCCCCAAGTAGAGGGCATTACAGTAGTCCAATCTTGAGGTGACCGTTGCATGGATCACTGTTGCGAGGTCGCGGCGTTCCAGGAAGGGGGCCAACTGCCTTGCCCGCTTCAGATGGAAGAATGCTGACTTGGCAGTGGCTGCTATCTGGGCCTCCATTGATAATGAAGGCTCCAGTAAAACACCCAGACTTTTTACCTGGCGTGCTGGTTCCAATGGTGCGCCATCGAAAGTTGGGAGAGCTATTTCCCCTCCCAGGGCGCCGCGACCCACACAAAGGACCTCTGTCTTCGCTGGGTTCAGTTTCAACCCACTCAATCTGAGCCACGTCGCTACAGCCTGCAAGGCCCGATCCAGGTTCCCTGGGGCGGAGCCAGGCCGGCCATCCATTAGTAGATAGAGCTGGGTGTCATCTGCATATTGATGGCAGCCCAGCCCAAACCCCCGGACAATCTGGGCAAGGGGGCGCATATAAATGTTAAACAGCATTGGGGAGAGAACTGCTCCCTGAGGCACCCCACAGTCAAGTGTGTGCCTCTGGGATCGTTCACCCCCAATGGCCACCCTTTGTCCCCGATCGGAGAGGAAGGAGGAAAGCCATTGCAAGGCCAACCACCCAACCCCTATGTCGGCGAGGCGGCGCTTTAGCAACTGGTGGTCGACTGTGTCAAATGCCGCCGACAGGTCTAATAACATCAGTACCGCAGCGCCGCCCCGATCCAGATGCCGCTGGAGGTCATCCACCAAGGCGACCAGCACTGTCACCATCCCATGGCCCGGTCGGAACCCAGACTGGCACGGGTCAAGAACAGAAGCGTCATCTAGGAATCTCTGTAGCTGCAACGCCACTGCCCTCTCACTGAGTGAGACAGGATGCTGGACTAGATGGACCACTGATCTGATCCATCAGAGCTCTTCTGATGTTCTTATGTTCAGTTGAGGATAACCATAGCCGATGGTAATGCTGGCTAAGTTTGGAGCCGGGGTGATTTTGTCCAAAATTGGTGGTAGCAGAGATAGCTTGCTTGTTAGTACCAGCTCAAACTAATTCAAGGCTATTTAACTGATGTAGTTCAGCCATTAATAAACTAATTAACCCCCATCCTGCTGTCTTGTGTACTTATTTTGGGGGCCCTGGTACAAACAGATGTTAAACGACTTTATTATAATGTCGGTTGTAGCTATCGGACTGTGGAATGCGCATGTGTGAAATGCATGATAATTGCAACAGCATTCTGGCAACAGAACAGCTCATGTAAATGTCACTTTCATTCAGTGGAAAATGTATAATAAATGAATTTTCAATTAGAGTCTCTCTGCTCATGTATGATATTAAGTTTCACGTGTGGCCTCTTCCTTAGCTTGCTCACAACTACGATGCTCAAGGGAGCCACAAATGAGGAAGCAATTTTTTAAACTTCAACAACTATTCAGAATAATTGTGTTTAATAACCAGTACATGCAATTAAGGAAGGAAATGCATTCAAGGTCTCCATTTTTCAACCTGAAAATTAAACCATAATCCTAGAGTCATTTATTTGGGAATTGTTCCACTGCAGTTAATAGAACAATTTTAGGAATAAATACTGGCATTTCTTCTCCCTTCACTTAATTTGTTCCCCCGATGCAAATCTAGCTGGTGGGTGTTCACGCAAAAAATATATATCTGAGACACAGTTATAGACCAATGTTCCCTTTAAGCGGCAGAGTCTTGTGAGCAAAAATTTTACTGACATTAAAGTTGTGAGCTGCTGCATCAATTAGTGTGCTCTGGGGTCATCCTTCCTGAGCTAAGACAAAAATGTGTGAGCTGGAGGCTGAAAATCTGTGAGCTAGCTCACGCTAACTCAGCTTAGAGGGAACACTGGTATAGATGTATACCATGAAGGACTAGTATCGGCAATTCATAGGAGGTGACATATTGATGAGATCTTGGTCAACTGTAGCAGAGATGAAGAAGGTTTGGAGCATGTTGAAAATGTCGCCAACTCAGATTGTAGCACATCTGTGTATCACCTGGAAGTTGGCAGCCCTGGAATTACAGGGACAGGGGAGGGCATCTTTCTGAGGGCTGTTTTGTCCAAGTTCACCTGTCTCTGTTTTACAGAAACCAAGACTTGGAAGCCTCAGTACTATTGTTGGGATTGCCTAGCAACCGCCAAAATGGCCATCGAAAACTATAAAGCTATAGATCCTTCCTTCCTTCCTTCCTTCCTTCCTTCCTTCCTTCCTTCCTTCCTTCCTTCCTTCCTTCCTTCCTCCCTCCCCCTCCCTTCCCCCCTCCCTCCCTTCCTCCCTCCCTCCTTCCTTCCTTCCTTCCTTCTTTCCTCCCTCCTTCCCTCCCCCCTCCCTTCCCCCTCCCTCCCTTCTTTCCTCCCTCCCTTCCTTCCTTCCTTCCTTCCTTCCTTCCTTCCTTCCTTCCTTCCTTCCTCCGTCCCTCCCTCCCTTCATTCCTCCCTTCCTTCCTTCCTTTCTTCCTCCCTCCCTCCCTTCCTCCTTCCCTTCCTCCCTCCCTTCCTTTCTTCCCTCTTTCCTCCCTCCCTTCCCTCCTTCCTCCCTCCCCATTCCTCCTTTTTTAAGAGTTCAGATTTTTCTTTGAAATCTGGACTTCCTTCAGGTTTGTAGAGATTCCATCCTTCGCTCACTGTCGCTGATCAATCCACACTCTTTGGCCTAGTTTGGAATTAGATATCTATGACACACACACACACACAATTTATTTTGGAATTCAGTCAAATGAGCTGAATAATACCAATTAACCAATACACATTCTCTAATGGGGACTTAGAAAGCAGAATCAATTTCTACCATTTTTTCTATTATTGTTGCTTCTCGGGTTGCCTGGTCCCCTTGACTACCGGCACGGGATGGGTAGGGGTAGGGTTGCCAGATCCAAGGGCAGAAACTCCTGGAGATTTGGGGATGGACCTTGGGGAGGACAGGAACCTCAGGGGGGTGCAATGCCAATCCACCCTAGGGTTGCTAGGTCCAAGTCAAGAATTATCTGGGGACTTGGGGCTGCAGTCAGGAGACTTTGGAGGTGGAGCCATCACATTTGAAGGGACCATGCGCCTTTATAAAGGCTTTCCCTCCATTTGGAAATAATGAAGGATAGGGGCATCTTCTTTAGAATTGGGCCCCCTGGTCCAATCTTTTTGAAACTTAGGGAGTGTTTTGAGGAGAGGCTATGCTGAAAAATTGGTGCATCTACCTTCAAAAAAACAGCCCCCCAGAGCCGCAGGTATAATTCTGCTTTATGAGAAACCTCATGAGGGGTGCCCTCAAAAGTCCTTCCCCACCTAACCGTATGCTAATTGCTCAAGGAAATATATTTTGAAACAGCAGGTATGGCAGTGACCTTTTTATAATGAAAATTAAATAGAGTAAACTTAAAATAGTCACTGTGCGCTGCAAGGAAGGCTGGTGAACCAAGCCATCGAGTGTATAAATCTCCATGAGCTGAATGTGTAATCAACCCCGGTGAAGGCAGCATGACGTGTCGGTTAGTTTGGCCCTAACTCCAGAACACAATCTCCATTGCCAACTAAAGTTTTGCATTTCTATAGGTACTTGAAAACAAAAATTGGTGTGTGTGTGTGTGTGTTTGTATCTATAGCTATATCTATCTCTTTATATCTGTCCACCTATATCCATGTATAGTTATCTATTTATCTAGTTCCAGGGATCATTTTGTAGAAAAATAGGTGGTGGAGCTCATCCAGGGATTGTTATGAAGCTGCACATACTATTCAATGGACAAGGAGGTGGAACTCTCAGGAGGAGGAGGAACTCTCAGAAGGAGGAGAAGGAACTCTCAGAAGGAGGAGGAACTCTTAGAAGGAGGAGGGGAAACTCTCAGAAGGAGGAGGGGGAACTCTCAGAAGGAGGAGGTGGAACTCTCAGAAGGAGGAGGTGGAACTCTCAGAAAGGTTCAGGAGCTGCGGTCCTCTGAGCTCCCACTGAATCTGAGGCTTGTCTATTTCTATCTTTCTATATCTATCTCTGCATCTATCTAAATCTTTATCTAAAATGTAAAGGTGGTCCCCTGTGCAAGCACCAGTCATATCCAACTCTGGGGTGACGTCACATCATGACGTTTTCATGGCAGGCTTTTTATGGGGTGGGATGCCATTGCCCTCCCCGGTCATCTACACTCCCCCCCCCCAGCAAGCTGGGTACTCATTTTACCTACCTTGGAAGGATGGAAGGCTGAGTCAACCTTGAGCCGGCTACCTGAACCCAGCTTCCGCCGGGATCAAACTCAGGTCATGAGCAGAGAGCTTGGACTGCAGTACTGCAGCTTTACCACTCTGCGCCATGGGCCTCCTCTCTCATGTCTCTCTCATCTCTCCCTCCCTCCCTCCCTCCCTCCCTCCCTCCATCATCTCTCTATCTCTCTATCTCTCTATCTCTCTATCATCTCTCTATCATCTCTCTATCTATCTATCTATCTATCTATCTATCTATCTATCTATCTATCTATCTATCTATCTATCTATCTATCTATCTATCTATCTATCTATCTATCTATCTAACAATATTCTCCTCCCACTTGTTGGAAAAAATGCTCTGAAATAGGCATGCATCTTCATTGCTGGATAGAGTGCCCTAACATTACTACATTCTGGCGCCAAATTTTGAACAGAATCCAACAAATCACAGGAACACTCATCCCTCTAACATCTGAACATATTTTACTACATTTCAGGACTGGACTACCCCCTCATGTGAACAAAAGAATCACTTTTTTATTACATGCTGCAAAATTGTCAATAGCTCAGAGATGGAAGGCAGAAAAACCACCAGATATAAACTTATGGCACTCTAAACTATGGCATCTATACATAATGGTGAAAATAACAGACAATATTAAAACTCAGCCTCAAGCACAATCAGAGTACTCTGATTTCTATACAATATGGAACCCAATACTTGAATATCTGCAAGACCAAAATGAAATACCACAAGTGGTAACAGGTCTACAGCTTTGGTAAACACCGCCAATAATGAGATATTAATTGTAATAGATGTTATCTTATTTTTTGTATAGCATGATATATTTTTTAAAAAAAAAATTAAATATGTATAATGCAAATAGACCGAGAGCTATGGAATAATACGTTGTATAAGGGCAGCATTCTCTTAGCAAGTTTATAACTATACCAAAGTCAACAACTGTATTTCTTATTTTTCTTTTAATTAATTCTTAATATCTGTAAACACTGTACTCATGTTTTCTATTTATAAATTCTTAATAGAAGCTGAATGATGTTCCCAAAAGAAAAAAGCGAATGTAAGTTCTGCAATTACTCTCGTTGTTTCTTAGTTACAATTTTGATTGCAAACTGCAACCAATATAGCATTTATTGTACCGCTTGTTAAAATAAACTTTTCTTGTGCTCTCTGCCTGTCCTTAGAGAGAACCAGGGCATTTGTTTGAGCAGGAACACACAGGAACGCAGTTCTGGCTGCCTTGGTGTCAGGGGTGTGGCCTAATATGCAAATGAGTTCCTGCAGGGCTTTTTCTACAAAAAAAGCCCTGTGTGAAACGATGGTGATCTCAGGGGGTATGGCCTAATATGCAAATGAGTTCCTGCTGGGCTTTTTCTACAAAAAAGCCCTGCGTGGAACAATGGTGATGTCAGAGCATGTGAGCTAATGTGAAAATGAGTTCCTGCTGGGTTTTTTCCTACATAAAAGCCCTGTGTGAAACAACGGTGATATCAGGGGGTGTGACCTGCTTTTTTAGGGCAGGAACACACAGGGACACAGTCCCTGCTGGCTTGGTGTCAGGGGGTGTGGCTTAATAGGCAAATGAGTTCCTGCTGAGCTTTTTCTACAAAAAAACCCTGTGTGAAACAATGGTGATGTCAGGGGTGTGGCCTAATATGCAAATGAGTTACTACTGGGTTTTTTCCTACACAAAAGCCCTGTGTGAAACAACGGTGATATCAAGGGGTGTGACCTAATATGCAAAAGAGTTCCTGCTGGGTTTTTTCCCACAAAAAGCCCTGTGTGAAACAATGGCGATGTCAGGGGTGTGGCCTAATATGCAAAAGAGTTCCTGCTGGGCTTTTTCTACAAAGAAAACCCTGGAGGGAACCTATTTTCAGATTGGTTCTCATAACTCTTCTCCCTCAGATTCGCTGCCTGTGCCTTGGCGCCTTCCCGTCAATTGGCGGGAGGAAAAGGAAAACACGGTGCCCACTCGTACGTTCCGCAGAGAGACTGCGAAAGCCGCACTTTAAGTCAGACTCTAATCTTTAAATTAGGGAGTAATGATTCAAAATTACCTCATGTCACAGCGTTATATAGACTTTCGGAGATCTCACTAAGCATTTTCACGGCAGACGATGCCGTATTGAATCTGGGCTTTTTGACGTGCAGGTGACAGATTGACAATACACATTTAGCATTTCATTACATCACCATGCAGTCATTAGGCAAACCGCAACTGCATTTTCCTTCCTCTTGCCTAATGCATTAGGTGATGTGTTCTGGCCTGCAGCTGTTGCTAGGCAGAAAAAAAGAAGTCCATTCCCTCCTTTTCCATAGCATACATTGTTCATGAACCGTGGGATACAGAAATGTAGTTTTCTTAGATAGCGAAGAAGAAGAAGAGGAGGAGGAGGAGAAGATTGGATTTATGCCCCACTCTCCGCTAGCCAAAAGAGTATCAGAGCAGCTTGCAAATCTCCTTCTCCTCCCCATTTAAAGGGACCGCACACCTTTTAAATGCCTTCCCGCCATTGGAAATAATGAAGGATAGGGGCACCTTCTTTTGTGGCTCATAGAATTGGACCCCCTGGACCAATCTTTTTGAAACTTGGCTGGTGTTTTGAGGAGAGGCACCAGACGCTACACTGCAGATTTGGTGCTCTACCTCAAAAAATACCCCTCCAGAACCCCAAATACCCGCAGATGAATTCTCCATTATACCCTAAGGGAATCGACCCCATAGGCAATAATGGAGTGCCCTGCAGAAATTCCCCTCCTCCCTGCTTTCTGATGACCTGCCCCCTTCTGAAGATTTGTGAAATCCAAATAGAGAATCACGGTACTGGAAGGCAGTGAAATCCAAATAGAGAATCACAGTACTGGAAGGCAGTGAAATCCAAATAGAGAATCACGGTACTGGAAGGCAGGGGAATCAAAAGCACAACCAACCCAAAAAGAAACAAATAGTACAAAAGAACTTCAAGCAAAACATATAAAATATAATGGGAATACAAATTTGAAAAGTGAACTCAATCAGTTTCTCGTACAAAATACAAGGAACATTTTCACAGTCACCAGGAAATTAATTCCATTACTTCCATGCAACTCAATGCCTACTCTTGTCAGGAAAACCCAAGGGAATTAGAAATTTATAACTGATGTCAGCTCAGTCCAATATTTCTTGAACCGTGCAGCCAGCAGTCCAGGATAGTGACAAAATCATACTGGTGCCCTTGTTTCACATTAGCTTCTTCAGGCTCAGTCTGCCAACTTGTTTAAACATGTGTCTGCCTGCCAGCTTGAGCAATTTCATGTCCGGATTGCTGCATGTAAAAAATCTTTCTCTGTTGCATGTGACCCACCAGTCAGACAAGAGTCCCAGGACGCCACAAAGAAGAATTTCTGCGCTTGTCGCATGAAGATTCTCAGCATCTGCCATCCAAAGGCCTCAAGAACTGCTACTTCATCTAGCCACCCACTGCCCAAAATCACATAAGCAGTGGAGAAAGGGTGGTGTGGGCTTCTCCAGGGGTTAATGAGGGCTGCTGGGGGCGTGGCAAAGCCCCTGGTGACTGGCTGGCTGCCCGCTCTCCTAATCCAGGGATTGTTATGCAGCTGCACCTCCTCTTCAATGGACAAGGGAGGTGGTGGGAGGAGGGGGAACCCTTAGAAAGGTTCAGGAGCTGTGCTCCTGTGAGCTCATGCTGAATTCAAGGCCTGGCTATAGTATATGTTTTGCTCAGTTGATTACGATGCAATGCAGCTAAAGACATCTACAGAGGTTATCGGCCGTGGAGGGAAGCTTGTGGGGCGGGTGTACATGCACGATCACGGTAAAGGGAACACCCAAAATTAATCACTCATATATAATGTTGGCCTTGGGCTGCAGAAGAGGCCACCTCTTCCAAAATCATTGCCACAGGATTATTTTAAGCTCTTGATGATGATGATGATGATGTTGGATTTATATCCCACCCTTCACTCCGAATCTCAGAGCAGCTCACAATCTCCTTTACCTTCCTCCCCCAATCCAGGGATTGTTATGCAGCTGCACCTCCTATTCAACGGACAAAGTACGTGGGGTGGAAGAGGGGGAACCCTCAGAAAAGTTCAGGAGCTGCGTTCCTGTGAGCTCCTGCTGAATCCGAGGCCTGTGTGTGTGTGTGTGTGTGTGTATGTATATATGTGTGTGGCCTTTTTTTGAGCAGGAATGCAGAGGAACACAGTTCCGGCTGGCTTGGCATAAGGGGGTGTGGCCTAATATGCAAATGAGTTCATGACGGGCTTCTACAAATAAGCCCTGTGCAAAACAGTGGTAATGTCAGGTGGTGTGGCCTAACATGGAAATGAGTTCCTGCTGTGCTTTTCCTACAAAAAAGCCATACACATATACACACACATATATATGGCTTTTTTTTTGTAGAAAAGGGGCAGCAGGAACTCATATATATATATGCTTTCAAGCTGTGGTGCTGGAGAAGACTCTTGAGAGTCCCTTGGACTGCAAGAAGATCAAATCAGTCAGTTCCCTGGAAGGTCAGATGCTGAAGTTGAAGCTCAAATCCTTTGGCCACCCAATGAGAAGGGAGCCATCCCTGGAGAAGATCCTGATGCTGGGAAAGACAGAAGGCCAAAGAAGAAGGGGACGGCAAAAGATGAGTGGGCTGGACAGCGTTACTGATATGACTAACACAAATTTGAGCAGACTTCACAGGATGGTGGAAGACAGGAGGGCCTGGCGTGACTTGGTCCATGGAATCACAAAGAGTCGGACTTGACTGTGTGACTGAACAACACAAACAACAAATAACACACACGCACACACACGCATACATATAATATCCAATATGCAGCTGTAAAAGCAGAGACTGTTTAAGAGACAGCCCACGTCTCTTATAATGTGTCTTTTACCTGTGTTTTTCTTCCTGAGCTTCCAAAACCATTTTACAATTTTCCCTCTGGCTTTCCTCTGCAATAACCGTGCTGCAGATTCCTACTTTACATGATCACGAGATAACAATCGACGGGGAGCACGTGAGCCGGTTTCTTTCCTGTTTTGCTATATTTTTGAACACCGCACTTTCAGACTTGACACGGCTTGTATTTTGTT